>NC_136499.1:104709945-104767445 GCF_053919585.1 Euprymna scolopes | reverse complement strand
CCGGCCGTTCTATGAACCTCAAATACAAACAAGTGTCTTTGAAACACACAAAAATATATAATAACGAAATAAATAACGCAAAAATACATCAAAAGCAAAACATTTATTGTTTAAAAAATAATGCTTTAATATTATTTCTTTTAGCTGAGTTATTTATAAATGAAAATAAAATAATAAATATGTTAAAAACATGAAGCATTTATAGATTGTTTTTAGAATTATTTGTTTATAGGCACCTCCAAAATTCACCACAGAATTACCCCCCCCTCCATATGTAACATGATGTAACTTTATTATGAGTTAATATTATCTAGGTACGGGAAAAATGAATGCTGATGCTCCAGATGTATAAACATTTTGACCCCCCCCCCCTTTACTTAAAAATTCACCAAAAATCAGGAAATTAAACAATTCTAATGGAATTTTCAGTATTTACGAAATAATGATCGCGGAATATAATGAACTAATTATTTTTATTTATATCTTAGTGGAAATGTATTATTTTGTTTAAACAAAAATACCTTACTAAAGTTATGGTTTTCAGTAGTAAATAAAGAACGCAAGAATTTATTTTTGTTTTATATATATATATATATATATATATATATATATATATATATAATTATTTTTTTACTATAATAATTAAATATATATATAAATAAAGCATCGTAATTTGTAATGATAAATGATAAAAAAAATTTACAGGAACATTACGAAAAAAGCCCCTAAAATCCGAATTCGATATAATTCGAAGAGAAATGAATTTCTCGAACTACCGATATTACTATTGAATTAAGCATTGTTTATTTAATATTTTTACCCAAAAAAATATAATAGCAAAAATATTTCTACTTTTTTTTTAATTACAGATTTCGCATGATTTTCATATGCAAGATTTTTATAATTTCCTTGCTCGCAAGAATGGGAAACTTTCGGCGTAACATATTTTTTATATAATATTGAACAATAATTAAAAAAAAGAAATAAATTTAAAAACAGGAATATAAAAAATAATTAAATTAAAAAAATGATGAAAATTGATACAAACGTTCAGAATAGTAATGTACGGATTCACGTCTAGGATAAAAAAAAAGAAAGAAATCTGACATCCCTACCTCTTTTTACTATCATGACTTCATTTTGAAACAGCGTTTCGATTGGCTGTAATTTTGGGTTTTCGTATAATCGTGTTTACAAATCTTTATTTGTTGCGTTTTTGGCGAACGGTAGAATTACTTGCTTTTTGATAGCTAATTAAGTTTTTTTTTTTTGTACAAACAAGGTATGTGTGTTTTTTATTTAATTCAATATCTTAGGATTTTACTTTACTAATTATCTTTGAAATAGACCCAGAAAACTAATATTTATCTTTTAAAGGAGTTTTACAATAAATTTATTTAACTTCAAAATTTAGCTGAATTGGTTAGCTCGCCGTGAAAACATTTTTCATAACTTTTTTTTTCACGTGTACAAATATTTTTTTCTTTAGGAAATTAACTTTAGTCTCTAATCTTTCTAATACAATCAAAAAGTAGTCGGAAACGTACCAAAAAATTATGATAAATCGGCTTTCAAAACTATGTCCCCCATATCTTTATTCATCCATTTTTGTCCGTACCTAATATTATCAATATAACTTTTGTACCATTTAAAAGAAGAAGGGCAAAATAAACCAGTAATAATTTTTAAAATTTTTTCATCGAACGAAAATAATGAAATTGCGAGACGAAAATCGTGTTTACATAATTGGCGCTTTAAAATAACGTTCCCATGTAGTAGACATTCCGAACGTGAAAACATACCCATGTTTAATAAATCTAGCAACAATCAACTAATGGTCAGATTTTCGTGAAATTTTCGATACTTATCCATTTTAGAATGAAATTAGATATAAAATGCAGTTTTCGCAAAATATATAAATGGAAATACTTTTTTAGTGCGTGCCCCCTCTCCCATATTTATTTTTTCGAAATTTGAACAAAATATATTTGAATCTATCGAAATTTCTATTTATTATGAAACATAAGAGTTCAAATAAGTAAAAAAAAGTTTTATTTAAATACACATATTGAACAAAAACTTACCTTGAAGTTGCAATTAAAAAATTGATATAAATTTAATATTATGTTTTTTTGTTTTGTTTTTAAATAGCGTTTTTCCTAATTAATATATACTATAATCAGCTGAATTGCTAAGAAAAAGAAACATCCTAAAAATTAATTAATTTTTAAAAGATTAAAATTCCATTATTTCAAAATCTCCCGCTACAACATAGATTTTTAATTAATTGTGTTTAAATTTTTTTTTGTAAATATTAGGTTTTAATAAAAACATAGCTCATGTCAGCTATTTTATCGCCAGATTAAAACCGTTTTGAAAATATTATTGCACAAATATTAAACAGCTTGTGCCCCCCCCTCATATTTTGTTGGTCTCTTTTTACCAAACAAAAGTATGGAAGCCGGTAATTAACATGTACATGTTTAGTAAAACTGTATTTCATATTTGATCTACAAATGTTTATAATATTATTAATCGTTAAACTGTGTAAATCTTAAAACTTAACAAAATTATAACAAAGAGTAATTGTTAATTGCAGTTTGAAGAAGATAAACAAAGGTTTTAAAAAAATCATTGTCGCTTCTGCTTTTCCACAGTTCGTATAGTTAACACAAGTCTGACGTCACGAGAACATGCGCTTCATTTTTCACAATCGTTTGGAAGAATCTATTGTATGATTGTATAAAATGTAGTAACATAATAATTTTTTTTTCACAATAAGATTGTATAAAAATATGTAAAAATATAATTTTAGCAAAATGTAGCAAAATATAATTTAAAAAACATGAAACATTTATAGAGGTTTAAGAATATTTCTTGTTTACACAAAGATAGTTTTTTGGGGTTTTTTTTTCAAAGTAAGATTGTATAAACATATATCAAAATATAATTTTTTGGTTTGTCAATAGAGCAAAATATAATTTTGATATAGAAGTTTTTATTTATTTATTTATTTATTTATAAAAGTTTATAGAACTTTTTAATGATATTGTTTTTTTTTTGTGTGTGTGTGTTTTCGATGAGTTATACGATTTATCGACCCCTGTTCGACTGACACGCGCCCTCTATCGGCTGTTCTTGAAATTAAGATACACACATTCGCCTCATGGCACTGTCATGCAGAAGTGTCTTATTTTTATACTTACGGACACAAGTGTTTCATACTTACACATTCATTAGTGTAGGAAGGGACAATTCCTACTGGTTAAGAGATTACAACCTTTGACGCCATTTTGCTAAATCGTTACCTCCGAACCACTAACACTTTTTTTCTTTTTATTACATTTTCACCCCGAACAAGGCAAATTGCCACTTTGGTGTAGGGGGCTACTATCAAGGACAACAACTACTGGGGTACTATGTAGGGATTTGGGCAGCAAGATGTCGGTTCACGTTACACTTGAACTTCTGCACGTCAGTACTGTTGGGGAAGCAGGGACCAGAGTCTAGCGGTTCTGGGGAAGAAACTATTGGAGTAAAAAGATATTTTACATCTAGGGATCTCTACATTGTAGGGGTGGGATTTAGCTGCTTGTCGGGTTTGTCGAGGGTGCTCACGTCGTGGGGGCACAAGTGATTGCAGTTCGTCAGAGCACTCACCACTAAATACTTGTAGAAAAGGCAGAGGGATGCAACATTTCGTCGATGGGACAGAGGCTGAAGCTTAGATGCCAGTTCAGGGCCTATCAGGTTTGCGACTCTCTTTTGAACCTTGTCAAGGAGCGAGAGACTAGTAGCAGATGCACCAGCCGAAATGTGACAGCAATACTCCATACATGGGCGAATGGTGGCCTTATAGAGGTACAGGATACTTTCGGGTGTTAGTAGTTGTCTAGCACGGTAGAGAGAGCCCACCTTTCTTGCAGCGGTCCTGGCAATGCCCTCAATGTAATTGTTCCAACTCATGTTTCCCGTGAAAGTCAGGCCACTTATCACGAGAACTAATGAAAATTTAACACCTATAAATGCCAAATGCAGGCGCAACCGTAAACAGTTGATAGGGTTAAAACGAGCAGAAATCATGAACGTTGCATAAACGCGAGTTGGCTGTTTCTGTTTTTATCTGGTAGTTTATATGTATATATATATATATATATATATATATATATATATATATATATATATATATATATATATATATATATATAAATTTAAAGGGATTAGAACAGCAGTCTAAAGAGCAGAGTGTATTTTAATATAATAGTAAAATCACTAATGTAATTAAAATACAAGAAAAACAGTGCTCGTTGTAAAGTAAATATATAATAAGCTCAATAGGCATATATATCCTTAATCTATTTTAATATTTAGTAAGATGATTGATAATTTATGATTAAAATTAAAAATTGGAAATCTTGTTCCTCCTTATGAAACCGATTTTTAATTTTTAATTTAAATTATACATTATCAATCATCGTACTATATATATATATATATATATATATATATATGTGTGTGTGTGTGTGTGTGTGTGTGTGTGTGTGTGTGTGTGTGTGTGTGTGTGTGTGTGTGTGTGCATATATATATAATTTTAAGGGGATTAGAAAAACAGTCCGTATATTTTAATGTATTAGTAAATTGATACAGACATATAATAAACTCGATAAGCATATATAACCTAGAGCTATTTTAATATTGAGTAAGGTGATTGAAAATTTATAATTAAAAATTAAAATTAAAAATTAAAAATCGGTTTCATAAGGAAGAACAAACGAATCAATAAATTGTACGATCGTTTCGGAAACGATGTTTTTATTGAGATAGACAATAAGTCTTGGACAATACTTTTATCATTTAGTTTTTTGAAACAAAGTCTCCTCATCAGCAAAAATATTGGGCGTTTTTTTTTAAAGACAGCAAAAATAAAACTATCATTTTTAGGTAAGGCAGATGTATCTTTTAATGGTTCGCCTTCTAAATGACGTATATATATATATATATATATATATATATATATATATATATATATATATATAAATATATATATATATATATATATATATATATATATATAAAACTAATGACATATAATGATAGAAGATGTATCGATACACAGGAATGGGTATGCTTGATCTGGCAGAACGGTGGTTCATTAAAATTGTGGGGTCTGCGTTCGCGCCTGGTCCAATAAGTATAGAAATAAAAATTAAAATTAAAAAAAAAAAACGTTTACAGGTGTTTTTGATATAGATGTATATAAGAATACTTTGCTAAGTATGGTATAATAAAATTGTGGGGTCTGCGTTCGCGCCTAGCCTCTATAGAAATGAAATAGGCACAAACTTTAATAAAGACATTTCATATATATATCTGCGTAAGTATACTTTAATAATTATGTTTCATTTGTAAGAAATATGGTATAATAAATTATGGGGTGTTCGTTCGCACCTGACCTCCATAGAATGGAAATATGTCACAAAGTTTAACACGGTTTTTTAATATAGATCCACAGAATATTGTGATAAGTGTTTCAGTGTGAACAGGTATGGTATAATAAATTATGGGGTTTATCTATTTTATTTTTACTTTCATCATATTTTGCTTTGGTTTTGATACCCTCAAATTCGAAGCTATCTCTTTACAACCCTTCCTTTTAATATCTTATCATACTTTCATAAATCAAAGTCCATTTTCTGTAGGCTGTTTTTGAACCCAGTCAACGACGGGTACTTTTGCTAGTATATATATATGTATATATATATGTATGTGTGTGTGTGTGTGTGTGTGTGTGTGTGTGTGTGTGTGTGTGTGTGTCTACGCACGTAAATTTCTTAATGTTTATTTCATTAACTGGAAAGAAGTTTATATAAAATAATTTTATAAAAGAAACAGTAGGTTCTCTAGAGTGCAATGTAGAATGACATATTTTGGACTAAGTTCCTGCATGGAGGCGTGTGAAGCTTCTTCCCGGGCGATTTCACGGATGACAATAAAAAATATAGGAGTGTGAAATATTCGTTGATCATCAGTTAATCCCGGGCAACATCTACCTGCTAGTTTTAAATAAATGTAAGTGTTTATCCGAAAGCTGAAATGTAGATCGTTTTTGTGTAAACTTTGATTTCTGAAAGTGGCGAAAGGGGAATGTATTTTACTTTATATACGCAACCGATGACATGAGTGGCAGGACGGTGGTCGACAGAACTTCTTTAAGTCCTCTACTTTAATAATCTTTTGCGACTGATCATCACCCCTGACCCGAAATAGAAGACATCCATCAAATCTGTTGCCAATGTTGCTGGAAAAATGATTGAAGGCATTAAGTTCTCTCCTACTGAAAGAACTTAGACACCAGGATCAGAAAGTGTGATTGAGAAGTCAGCGTCCCCGAGAAGGGGCACTCTGACCTGCAAAAAGTGCCTGGGTAGCCCCGTTGGTATTCCTCGGTAAAGGCTCCTAAGGCGATTAGCAGCACACTAACCTTTTCTCAAAGAGAGAAGGCAAAGGCTGGGAGGATTAACCTTTTACCATTATGATTACAGGAATAGTCTAATCTCTGTTGATTTGGGGGACCGAGAATAAAAATCCCAGGCCGAGTTGGAGGAATGGTTGGATCCTTCTACCGCTTCAAAAAGTATCTTATTTCTAAAGAAAGCCTTTGCCTGTATAAGAGAGGTGTGTTTTAAAATGGAGTACTGTTGCCACATCTGGGGAGGTGCTGTTCAGAATACCCTTTTCCTGACTTGACTGACTTCGAAATCTAGTGGATGATGTCGTCCTCTCCACTCTACTGCCTCTTTCTCGCAGAAGAGACATTGCTAGTCTTTCTTTCTTTTTCTTTTTCTTTTTTTTTTCTTTTTCTTTTTTTTTTCTTTTTCTTTTTTTTTTTTTAACTCATGTTTATCCCAAACAATGCATATCGCTACATGTTTATAGGAGAGATGAGCGAGATGTCGGTTTACATTACATTTAAACTTCTGCACGTCAGTATAGTCAGAGAAGCAGGTAACAGGAACGGAATTCCAAAGTCTAGCAGTCCGAGGGAAGAAACTAGTAAAAGTAAGTAAGTAAAAGGCTTTCCGACATTTAGGGACCTCCACAGTGAAGGGGTATAATTTTGTTGCTAAGCAGATTTGTCGAGGGTATGTATATCTATGATATCATTATTCTTCAGTGTAGGTGCTCAACTGGGCTGCAATCTATGCTCCCCCCCTTATAAAACATTCACAGCAAAAACTCATCTATCTATAACCATTGTTAATAAATTCATGTAACTAGAATCAATTTGTGTAACTAGAATCAATTCGAACGTCCATGAGCAACGTTTATTTCCAAGAACTGCACGTTTGTGCACACTCTATCATTGGGTTGCTTCCCGGCCAACTGTAACATTGCTGTTCTCATGTCTAATGGAAATAAATTCTTGTAGATCCTTCTCTTATCCCCCTCGGGTTTCCACCGTCCACCTGTCAAACTCAACAACCTTTAGTGGCCCGTGTGACTTGATAAGGGGTGACTTGTAATAAAAAAGCGGGTGAAAAACCATATGGCTTTTTGTATATACGACGAAAACGTGAAATATTGAGCAAGACAAATTACTTTAAAGTAAAATTCCTGTTCTTTAAGCAAGTACAAAAACATTGTTTTGTATTTACCCTCTGTGATTACGCTATTCCAGTCAACAGCAGAGGGAGATCGGCACCTTTATATAGAAACTAGCAGAGCTACCTAGCGTTGACAGGGGTAAAAGTGTAACATATTTTTTTTTGTTATTAAAAATTCTATCTCTTTACCTCTCTCTATCCGTCTCTCTATCTTTCTCTCTTTAACCCTCACCCCCCCCCTCTCTCAAGTTCCATCTTTCTGCTCCGCTCAGAACATTCCTCTCTTTGGACATGCACACACATACACACAGAAAACTCTTCTTTCTATAGATTCCTCGAGCAATGATTCGGCAAAAATTAAGTAAATCAGAGTTACTTCCCTTTAGTACATAAAATGACTAAAAAAAGAAAAAAGAAAAGAAAACGGACGCACTGAGGAAATCTGCACCAATTTATGGTCAAAAAATGAATATTTTTCTAACTTTTACATACTATTCATCCAAAGCAATTTGATTACACACTGACCAATGAGCTTGCAGAGCGTATTAATATTATATGTCAACTAAAGAACTACTTCAGCTCTTTTGGAAATCATGATAGGTCACCAGAGAGAAACTTAAAAACAACGAGACAAGGCCTCCTCTCCCCCCCTCTCTCTCTTTCTCTCTCTCTCTCTCTCTCTCTCCCTCTCTCTCTTTCTCTCTCTCTCTCTCTCTCTCCCTCGCTCTCTTTCTTTTTCTTTTGTCCCCGCCCACTAGACGTTCAGCATCGACTATCTTTGGCTGCAGATAACTGTTGACAAACTTTCGACAACCAAAAGAACTTCTACTTTTCTTTACTCAAACATTCTCCCACCTATACCAAACGGTTTAGGTAACTTTATTGAATAAAGCCTTTCGTTTTTGTCGTAAATGTACTCAATGGGTCTGGGAGTGTTCTCAGGTCGATTTTGTATCAGAATACCTCCGATAAGTATCGAAAATCGATAATCGAAACAATCTGATTAAAGAAGGAACACTCCGATTTTGATTAAAGTGTACTCTTATGCAGCTTAGCATCACAAGTGCAATTGAGAAGTTTTAGCACCGCACAAGCAGAATGACACAGTTTATAAAATCAACAGTAGTAAGTTTTTTGACAAGACAGGGTGCGTTTGAAATGAATGTTTTTGTTTAGAGCACAATTGAATCATGATACTTGACTTTTGTATTTGAAACTTTAAGAACACAATTGAACTGTAACAGAACGCGGACGCGCATATGATAACAGCAGCAGCAGCTGTATGTAAGTGACCGAATGGTGTTCGAAGTGACGTCACAGCGAAGAATAAGAAAACAAAATGATTATATAAAAAAGAAAAAACGTGGTCGAGAAAGACGGAGATAGACGTGTCCTGAACATGGCTGGACAAATACAGAGTACTACATGTTCAACACGACAGGGTCTTGTTAAACATATTGGAGTATGAGAAGTCTTTTGAACGAGAGAAATTACCTGTAAATAAATGTGTGTTGAAAGAAAAGTGAAATTTTCTTTGTCTTTGTTTCCTTGTGACTGTCGGCATACAACGTGTGGGTCCCGAGTGTTAACATGTAACGATCACATTACAGAACCATGATACTTGACTTTTGCATTTTAAACTTTAATTCAAAAGTGATTATATAAAATAATTTCATAAGCTCAACAGTAGATTCTCTACAATGTATTATAGATTAAGTCCCTGTGGGAAGGCATATGAGTTTTCCCATGGTGCACCGCGGTGATATCTTGACAAGAACTGGCAATTAATCGATTTAATTGGCGATTTCGATGACAATAAAACGTATTGAAAGTGTAGAACATTTGTTGACCTTCTTTCAATCCTGAGAAACGTCGCGTCTCCTTGCTAGTACAAAAATTAAAAAAAAGAAAAAGTGAAACATGCATGGTCCTCCGTGAGTGCACAGTGAACGTGGCATAAAAAATGACTAAGTTCAGCATTTGCCCCCCCATTTAGCCCCAAAAGTCGTTAGGGGGCGTCAAATCCTGGTGAAAATGAACAAACGGTGCAGTTTTAAGCCATAACATATGTAAATTTGAGTTGTGCACCATGCAAAAAAAGAAATGACTGTCCATCTCTCCGAACGCATTTAGCCCCAAAAGTCCCAAGGCCTTAACATATATAAATTTGAGTTCTGCACCATGCAAAACTGCTACATAGACATACATAGAAAATTTTGAACAAATATATTAAAATATCCCCCCAAATGGAGTGTTTTTATTAGTCCTAAAAGAGCCCCTGGAGCACACCCAAGAGTTATCGCGAAGTATAGACAAACAAAATGATATAGAAATCAATTAGTTACAATTTTCCAGAAAGTTTTATAAAAATCCAAGGCATTAATTTTTTGTTAATAAGAACAAAAGTGTCAATTTTAACCATTTTAACCCGAAAGGCACGCCTAGGGGGACAACCAGATTTTTTCCCGGAAAATCCGTTCTGTTACTTTTTTTACCCATATCATGTTTAATGTTTGTGCAAAATTTAAAAAAAAATTCCAAGGCGTAATTATTGAGAAAAGTACAGACAGACAAACGGACAAGGGTGAATTTACACGGGGGACCAAAAAAGTATTTTTGCTTAAGCTGACGATGAAGTTAGAAAACCTAGCGACAGAAAAATGGATGAATGTGTTAGAGGAAGGAGGGCAGAGTACGCCGAATAGTTTAATTATTCATACAAAGAAATCTAAAAAAAATTTAATTCATGGTATCTTTATTCAGAGAAATATTTCAAAAGATGTTGCTTTTTTGTTAACAGGAGACTAAAACCCCCTGTTAACAAAAAAAAAAAACAAAAAAAAACTAACATTCTAAACAAAAATTAGCATTCTTTCAGTTGGATTTATAACCTGGGAATCACGCCAGAGATAACCATGTTGACAAATTAAAATTTCAGACTCATGGTACCTTTGGCTAGAGAAATCTAATTTATAAAAGTCACTACGTCTGTTTGTCTGTCTCTGGGTCAAATGATTGCATTTTTTTTTTTTTTGTGGCCCGTGGTTTCCTGGCCAGTAAAAATAAGAAGTCAAAATTGAAAAAAAAAAAAAAAAAAAAAAATGGAATACGGCCAACATAATTCGACGAAGTATTATTTGTCCGCATGCGCAAATATACATTTATATGTTAAAGTCGATTTATTTTTAACTATTTATTCAGATGACGATAGCTCAAACAGTAACGGCTAAAGCTTGGCGTTATATGTTTTGGTTTCAATTCTAGCCGATGGCACCCAATTTATATCTATCTATCTATCTATCTATATATATATATATATATATATATATATATATATATATATATATATATTAAATCACTACTATATATTAGGTACAATATAATAATCAATAAAGAATGCGGGTGCTTGTGCACTTATGGAACCGCGCTATTTTTAAGTAGTATTTTCAAGTTAAATTAAAGTTTTACGATATCTTTTTTTTATTTTTATTAAATTGTTAGGTGAAAGTACAGAATAGTTACTCCCCTCTCTTCATGTCAAGAATGGCTTTCTAAATAAAGTGCACAAGAGAATGCGTTTTATAATAATAAATATGAAACCAACATAAATTAAAATATCATATTTAAGCGTATTTTACGACCAGGTATCGCCGGACGGTCCGCTAGTATTTCATAAGAAGTTACCTTTTGCTGCCAGAAGGTTTTAAAGAGGATTCTTCTGCCTAGATATATTACTCTCTTTCGTGTCAGAATGTCTCCGATAGGTATCGATAAACGACATTCGAAATAATCCGATTAATGAAGGAACAGGCGATTTTGACCAAAGTTAACACCTTACACAGCCTAATACGACAAGTGCATTTGAGAAGATTTATTACCACATGAGCCGAAAGGCCCGACATAGCAAACCAACAGTAGGTTCTTTGATATGACGGTGGCGCGTTCGAAATGGATGTTTCCGTCTAGGGCATAATTGAAGCATGATACTTGACTTTTGTATTTTAAAAATAATAAGACTACAATGCGTTTTAGACTAAATCACTTCGAGGAGGCATATGAAGCTTCCTTCCAGTGCACCGTGATGGGTCCCCAACTTGAGCAGGCAATGAATCGATTTGAGTGAAAAATGGATGATTTCACCGATTTTGATGGCAATAACCGTTTTGGAAGTGTAGAACATTCGTTCATCTTCATTCAATCCTGGGCAACGCCGGGTTTCCCTGCTAGTCTATGCTAGATCAAATACTTATTTATAAAAGTGTGTTTCATTTGAATTCATAAAGCAGCACGTCACTTTGATTTAAAAAGTAGAAAACGAGAAATGAGGGCGCACAATGGGTGTGCCGACTGTATATTGCGATTTCTTTTTAATCTTGGGTTCCTTTGTTTCAATTTTTTTTTTTTTTTTTTTTTAGCTGACACGTTTATATTATGACTTCGTGACAAAATTTTCCCACTAGAAATGAATTAATCATCTAGAGAATGATAAACGTTCACAGAAATTCCTTGGTACAAGCATTAAATACAGAAGTGTTTTCGCCTTTGTTAAAGCACACTACCCCTCCCTCGTGCCCATCTGCTGCAACCTCTTTTTATTATTAATCTACAAAAATACAATAGCTAAAGAATTTTTTTAGACAATAAAAGACGTTTTTCTTTTTTACTATAAATCATCCCAAACAAGACACATTACCAATGAGATACAAAGATCTACTGTGACTCAGAGGACATACCTATAAGGACATCCTAAGTGAGAAGTTGCGCATCCAGATGTTTGTTCACATTACATTTTAATTTCAGTAAACAGTGAATAGGGAGAGAATTCCATAGGCTAACAATAAAAGGAAAGAAGTTATTAAGTTATAAACTTTGAAAATTTCTTAAGAAACCAGATAACACGATACAGGATACTTTTTTTAATACAGTGGAACCTCTAGATACGAAAGATTGTGCTCACAAAATTTTCGACTTACAACATTTTCAGCTTACGAATTTTTCAGTTTACGAAACGTGATGTGATATTTTTTTTTTTTTTTGTCCCTGCATACGAAAAAATTTTTCAGGATATAAAAGATGCGAGTGATAGAAAGATCCTGCTCTTACTATTTTTTCAGACATCTGATTCTCCGAAAATCTTGTTAAAATTGGGGTTTATTCGATTGTTAAAATATTTTTCGTAATTTTCTGGAAATATTTTTGTTCATTTTTATCTGGAAAACAGTTTTTTTTTTTTCTTTCTTTTTTTTTTACGTGAATTTATTTTGCTACTTACCCCCTCCCATGCATAAATAAAAATTATTTTATAGATTGAAAAATTAATGCATGCATTGCAATTTTTAACACATTTAAAGAATATAGATTGAAGAAGGGTTTTCTGTTTTAATTTTTATCGTACATTCTCTGACATTTTTGTAAGTGGCAAGAAAGCTTGTGGTGAACCTGTACGAGAGTGCCACCCCATAAAAATGCGTATTTTACACCTTTTCAAAAAAAAAAATTTCCGACAATTATCATAGGTTACAGACTTAAGTATTATATTAACAGAAAAAAAAATTATAAAAAAAAAATTGATGACTTTTAAGAAGGGAGTTCACTTTTTCGTTATATAACGTTCTAGTCACGTGACACGTCGGTAAAGAAATGAATAGTAAGTCAGGTAGAAATGATGTAGAACGTTATGAGACAGTGAACCCCCTTCTTAAAAGTCGTTAAAAATGGTTTTCAATTTATTTTTCTACTAATATTATATTTAAGTATGTAATCTATGATATAATATGTAAAATACGTATTTTTAGGGAGTAGGCACTTTTGTACAGGTCCGCCGAGTTTGTTACTATTTTTTTTTATGAATTGCAAATTAGCTGTAAGAAAGTAAATAATCCATTTCATTTTGAATTCTTTTTTTTTTCTACGCTCCTACGTGCTCATAGATTTGATTGAGGTCGTAACATTTTTTTCTTTGGCTTGAATTTATTTTTTCTACTTACACCCACTCCTCCCATTTTATAAATTATTTTTTTAAATTTAAAAATTAATACATGCATTACAATTTTTAACACATTTAAAGAATATAGATTGAAGGAGGATGTTTTAATTTTTATCGTAGACTCTCTGAAATTATTGTAAATGGCAAGAAAGCTTGTGGCGAACCTGTACGAGAGTGCTCACCCCTAAAAATGCGTGTTTTTCACCTTTTTTTAAAGTTTTTTTTCGGACGATTATAATAGATTACAGACTTAAGTATTATATTCGCAAAAACATTTGAAGATTATAGATTGAAGAAGGGTTACAGGAAAAGGGCTGTCCCCTTTCCATGTAAATAAGAAGAACATTAGATAGATGAAAATTAGATTAGGATAAGCCGAGACTCGAACCTTGTAAGCAAGGTTAAGAAATAGAATGTTAGAAATCGGAATGTTAAAAAGGTCTATTGTTAAATTCTATTATAAATAGTTAAGATATTGTTTATATCGTAAAAAGAATTGATTGTTCATTCTTTTACAAAACTGAATATTAAAAATGTCAGCTAGAAAGAATGAACAATACAAATTAAAAATACATTGTTAAAAAATTGGTTAGGTTAAAAAACAGGTTAGGAGAGGATTCTTTGTTTGCAGAAGCGTGTTTGGAAAAACGTGTGCAGAGCCACGTGAATTGGTCACGTTTTGGAAAAACACTTCTGACGTCATAGCAAAGGGGGATTCTAAATATAGGAGCGAGAGTTAGTCAGATAAGGTCAGGACAGTCAGCAGAGTCGGTTGGAGAGAGTTGATCGGCCAAGAGTTGACATGGTCAGAGGAGGGTCCCCTTTGGAAGCGAAGGGTAGAATATTAAACCATGTAGATACAAGTGAATTCCTGACGTCATCAGCATTCGACCGGTCCAATGAATAAAGAATCATCTTTGTGTTTTTGTAAAACTGTTATCATGTGTCATCTTTCAACACCCAAAAGGTAATATGTTAAACATCTTACTGTGAACATTGCGTAACTCTCCCAAGAATATGTATCTCTCCTCCTCTCTATATGTGTTATAAGAAATATAAGAACTGTGCATCTATCACCCTATCACCCTCAGTATATATATATATATATATATATATATATATATATATATATATATATGAAGTCCCAAGCATCTCAAAACAGAATTGTATATGTATAAATGTCTCCTCTCCTTCTCTCATCACTATCGTTATATCCGTTATATGTATTGGCCCAATATGAACTCCCCGTCATATCTCCTTTAATATGAACCCCCACTACACCACAGAAGGATTTTCTGTTTTAATTTTTATCGTACACCCTCTGAACCCTTGGAATGTTTTGTAAATTACGAGGGGCGTGCAATAAGCAATGCCCTGACCAGTTGTCTGATCTAGCTCTGAACTAATTGTGGTTTCTGTTTTACAGGTGTTTGAACTAAGTCAGGTATGAAATGGATCCTGTTGAATGTCGAGCAGTGATCCGGGTTTTGTATTTGAAAGGACGCACACCACAGGAGACTTTTGATGAAATGAAAGAAACTTATGGTGGTAATGCCCCATCATATGACCTTGTAAAACGCTGGCATCGTGAATTCAAACATGACCGGAAGTCTGTGGAAACAGCTCTCAGACCTGGTCGCCCCCTTCTGGCATTGATGAAGCATCTGCCCGTCAAGTTGAGGCTGTCATTTTGGAAGATCGGCGCATTACTATTCGCCAAATAGCCCAAGATGTCAAGATTAGTACAGGGTCTGTGAAAACTATCATTCATGACCATTTGCATATGCATAAGGTGTCTGCCAGATGGATTCCCAGGTTGCTCACACCATTCCAGAAGCGAGAACACGTCAAGTGCTCGAGGATGAATTTGGAGAGGTGCCAAGAAGATGAGTAAATGTTTTTCAAAAGACTGATTATACAGGATGAAACCTGAGTCCATCACTATGATCCAGAGATCAAAGCCCAATCAATGCAGTGGAAGCACCTGGACTCATCACCTCCAAAGAAGGCAAGGGTGCAGCCCTCTGCTGGATAGGTCATGCTCACAGTCTTCTGGGACCAGGACAGAGTAGTGATGACAGATTTCCTGTCAAAGGGTACCACAATTACAGGAGCCTATTATGCTTCACTTTTGAGGAAATTAAGGGTCGCTATCAAAATCAAGATCAGCAAAGATACCCTCCTCCTGCAGGACAACGTTCCGGTGCACAACTCGCATGTCGCCAGATCAGAAGCACGGGCGTGTGGTTATGAAATCCTCCCCCATCCTCCCTACTCTCCTGACCTTGAGCCCTCTGACTTTCACCTCTTCCCAGCCATGAAGTTGTTTTTGAAAGGAAAGCGTTTCCCAGATGATGCAGCCTTGATTTCTGAAGTCACTTTGTGGTTGGAGGACCAACCTGGGGTGTTCTACAAAAACGGTCTCCAGAGCTGCATCAAACGATGGGATAAATGCATAACTCTGGGTGGTTCCTATGTAGAGAAAGACTAATAACTGTGCCAAGTTTCGTTGCTCTACTGCTATGGGAAGTGGGTCAGGGGCATTCCTTATTGCACGCCCCTCGTAGCTGTAAGAAAGTAAATAATCCGTTTCACTTTGAATCCTTTTTCTTCCGCGTGCCTGCATGGTCGTAGACTTGATTGAGATCGTGACTGTCGCAGCAGAATGCTAGCTAACCATTTCCACGTTGTAAAGAGAAACACGCCGTCGGCTGAAACATGACACTCGCGGAAACACGGCACGACCACACGTACTAAAAATAGCAACAACCTTTTCTTCAACAACAAAGAAAAAAAAGCACAAAACTCAATTTTTCGCGTCGAAACAAAATAACAAACTTTTTAAAACAAATTTTTAGACATTGATTTAATTAAATACTGGCAATAAACGCCACATACATTTCTGCCTGTAAGAAAATTAATGATAATCATTCGTTGTTTTAGCGATAACATCATTGGCAGTGGAGCCTGTTGCACAAATGGTTCTCCGATAAAGTCAACGGCTTTCACAGCAAATCCTTGGGCACTCCCATCCTGAATAAGCCAGCGTTCCCAGTTGCTATGGGGACAAGGGCCAGAAGTACAGTACCCAAACAGATCTTTTCAGGGCTACTCAACAAATTAGTTATGCGATTCACAAACTACTAGAATGCAATACGCTCTTCACTCTACCACTGCTTGCTTCCTGGTAACACCCCCACACACACACAGCATGCCACTCCAGTTCCTGAACCTGCTTCAACTCAGGCTCACTTCCAACGGCTTTAGCTGATTTCTGCCGCTTCTCCAGCGGCTCTCCAGCGGCTCTCCAGCTTACTCCTCCAGCTTCTGGCTCACTCCTGCAACTTCCAACGACTCCAGCTCACTCCTGCAGCGACCTCAGCTCTCTCCTTTGGCTCCAGCCATCAGCTCCTGCGGACTTTGGCTTCCGGCTACCAGCTTCCAGAGCTCACTAACATCCAGCCACCCGTTCCGGTTCCCACTAATGTTCAGCTACCAGTTCTGTTTTCAAGGACGCAAGAATCTCAACCTCGTGAGATTCTCGTTCCCGCTCCAAACATTTTACCTTTTTCTTGGTAAACAATAAACACGATGTCCTATCGTCTTAAACAAAGCATCTGTGACATTCTTCTTTGCTATTGCCGTTACCTCTTTGTCTTGTGTCTACTTTATTAGTTGTACGGTCGATTGGCACCTTCCCGCCTTTCGACTCCCCACCCTCTTCTGCAACATGACCTTATCGTAAGGTTATGATTGGAATAACGATTAAAAGAATTTCATATCCCTCAATTGTTTTTTCTTTCTTTTATTTGTGTATGTGTGTGTGTGGGGGTATCCGTATAAAATTGAATGAGCGTTTTCATGTGACTTTGGACGGACTAAGCGATTTACGTGCAGAACGCCTTTCTGGATACGAAAATTTCAAGATACAAAAGTTAAGACAGAAACAATTAGTTTCGTATCTAGAGGTTCTACTGTAAATGAATTATTATATTTTGGTCCGTTCGTCCGTTCGTCTGTCCGCACTTTTCTCAATAACTACGCCTTGGAATGTTTTAAAATTTTGCACAAACATTAAACATGATATGAGTAAAAAAGTAACAGAATGAATTATCCGCCCCCCAACCCCCACCTAGGGGTTCCTTTCGGGTTAAAATGTCTAAAATTGACACTTTTGTGCTTTAAAAAAAATGAATGCCTTGGATTTTTATAAAACTTTCTGAAAAGTTGTAACTAACTGATTTTTATATAATTTTGTTTGTCTATACTTTGCGATAACCCTTGGGTGTGCCCCAGGGGCTTTTTTTAGGGTTAATAAAACACTCCACTTTTGGGACTATTTTTTATTGTCGATGAAGGGTGGAATGGGTATTAGCGGCCATAGTAGAATCAAAGGCAGTCAACTGACTTCCATTTCCATTTTTTTTTTTTTGATAATGTTAGGAAAAACATAAGATTTAAAACGAGAGTGGAGACAAAAATGTGAGTGACAAACCTTTTACGATCGAGGCATCGTTCATCGCTGGCAAAAGTGCATTGACAATGGTGGTGACTACACAAAAATATAAATTCTGGAGTATAAAAAATCGCTCGTTCTAATGGTACCACTCCTGTCTTTGTAGGTCTTCAACGTTTTAGTTTTTTAGTTAAAGAATACGAGGCCTTACTTTTGGAACAATCCTTGTAAGATACACTTGCATGTATATTAGTAGTTGATTTAGTATAGTTTTCCATACAGCATAGGACTCAATCAGTATAAAAAGAAAAACTTTTACGAAAAACACTTATCTAGCTGCCTTGACAGAGTACAAAATAGACTTCGTGGCTTAGTGGGGGATGCCCTTTTCTCTACGCTGCAACCTCTCTCCCACAGAAGAGACGTTGCGAGCCTATCCTTGTTTTATCGTTATTTCCATGGCAGGTGCTCGCCTGAACTCCAATTTTTGGTCCTCCCCCCTCGCCAATCTTTCACGAAAAACACCCGTCTAGCCGAATCCACTGTGAAAAATTTCCCCCACTCTTTATCTGTGCCTAAATCAAAACGTGGATTCCATGAACAAAGCTTCTTTCTTAGAACTGCACGCCTGTGGAACTCTGTTCCGTCTGCCTGCTTCCCACCTGACTACAACTTGGATGTGTTCAAGTCCAACGTTAACAAATTCCTAATGAACCGCCCACTTAAGTAAACACTTCATCAAATCTCCACACTAATGTAATGTACGTACTTGCAATAACCCTTATCCCTGAGTGGCTTCCGGGCCTTGATAAGTGGTGATCACTGTGTAAAAAAAAAAAAAAAAAAAAAACACTATTAATAATTTGCCCCACTCTGTAACTGTACCTACACCTAAACGTAGATTCCATGAACAAAGCTTCTTTCTTAGAACTGCACGCCTGTGGAACTCTCTTCCGTTTTCCTGCTTTTTAGCTGACTACAATTTGGTTGTCTTCAAGTCCAACGTAAAAAAAATTCTTGATAAGCCGTCCCCTTAAGTGATTCAATTTACCAAATTTACACTACTTATGTTTACTACGCTATAATCACATTGAATAGTGTACACTTTTTAGCCCTTATCCTCGAGTGGCCTCCGGCCTTCATAAATGGTGACTCCTTTGTAAAAAAAAAGAAAAAGCTTTGATTTTTTTTCAACATTGATAAAAAACAATAAAGTTCTTACTATGTATTGCATATGCTGAGTGACCAGGGTCTCCTTTTAAGTAGACCTCATACAGATTTGAATCCAATATACCTTTACAATAGGCCCTGTCGGTGGGGCATTAGAATACGCCGACTGCCCCCCTGCAGAGGGTAAAAGTCCCTCAATGGGAGTCCTGGATATGACCTTAAACTATATCCAGTGGTGAGGCCCCAGCTTGTGGGCTTTGGGGAGTGTGGAGCTACCCTTTAATTACCATTGCTCCCAGGTCCACTCTGACCCGGAGTGGTAGTACCTGTTTGGGTCCCAACTATGGGTTAAATAGAAACCGACGTGAAAACAACAAATATATTCTATTAAAAAAGATTTTTCTTCAAAATCTTTGGATTCGGCATTAAATAACCCGAAAAGGGTTGATATGCCGTAAAACAAAAACAACCAACCAACCAACCTTTACAATATGCCCATTGTATTGACGAGGATGGGTCTCCTTGCTGCTTCGGTTGCTTGGAAACCTGGATAGAAAGTACCAGTCAAGAATGTTCTTGACAATCAATCTGACAGGTAATGGGCCATTTATGTGGCCCAATACCTATCAAACTGAGGTACGCCACCTGGGTATAACCTTGGAGGTCAACCCTTCCAGGACTTGTCATCCGGCTTTTGGGTGGGTCAAATTTATTGCTTGTTGTCTGAAACGCCCCGACCCGTGAATGCCGCCAGGGATGCTCAGGCAATTTTTCTTATGCTTGAGTACCCTTCTTTTAGGGGCACTAGCTTGAACACCCCACCTTCTGACCTTGTGTCACATCTTGTTGTGGTGGGCAGCAAGTAAATATCTACCTTTAAAAAGCCACCATTCGCCCATACATAGAGTATTTTTTGTCACATCTAGACTGCCGCGTTTATCACTAGTATCGCTTTCTTGTACAGAGTCCAAAAAGGAGTCTCAAATTTAACACGTCCCGTTCAATCGTCCAGGCTCCAACCTCTGTCTCATCGCCACAATGCTACATCCCTGTGCAACGGAACGTGCTCTGATGAACTTATAGCACTTAAATCTCCTCAACGTACATCCCCTTGAACAATCTGACAAGCAGCAAAATCCCACCCCTTTACTGTGCAGGTCCCTAGATGCTGGAAAGCCTTCTACTCTAATAGTTTCTGCTCTCAGACTGCTAGCCTTTGGAATCCCCTCACTGTTTCCTGCTTAGCTGAATTTGTTAACCTGCAGAATTTTAATTGTAACGTGAACAGACATCTTGCCGCTCAACTGGCCACAGTCCCCTTACATACGATCCCAAATAGTAACCCCTTACGTTCCAACTAACAATATACCTTGTTTGGGGTGAAAAAGATTTTATTATTATTATTATTATTATTATTATTTAGGGATATATTTTCACAGGAATAATGAATATCAGAATATCAGTTATTTTTATTTTATTATATTTAAACATGATATTTTTTATCAAACGATTTGAGCGAAAATAAATTGAAATAAATAAAAAGTATAGAACGTTATTGGGCGAGGCCACAAATGAACAAACACCATTTATTTCTTATGATGTGTAATGGCGTTCAAAACACGAAATGGCTTGAGAATGTCAATATGCAGATTCACGCGAATATCTAATTGCTTAGTTTATCGATAACAAAACGAAAAAAATGATCTAAAAACAAATATATAAACAATAAATGTTACAAAAGGTAAGATAAGTTACTTTTCTACCTGCCTGGATAAGTTTTTTTTTTTTTTCTGTGTGGTTTAACTTATTTTAAATTGTTTATTTGTTTTGAAGAACAAGTAGTTCACACGAGCGTTAAGTTAGACCAAGAACAAAATGGCAGATATGAAGCGGTCATTTTTTTTTGGGGGGGGGTAGGCGGGTATCAGGATTTCACCGATTACCGTCTCGTGTTAGCCATTTTGTTCTTATTCTAATTTAAAACTCGGCACTACTTGTGTTTCGAAGTAAATAAACGCTTTAAAATAAGTTAACCCCCCCCACACACAATTTATCCAAGTATGTAGAAAAGTAACTTATTTTGCCTTTGGTAACATTTATTTGTTATATATTTGTTTGTTGACCACGTGTTCGTTTTGTTGTCTATACTACAAAATGCCCGGGTATATTTTTGGGATTAACGTCGCTAATTCTAAATTTATTCACATACACAATTATTATATTTTATTTTATTTTTTATTTCCAACTAGCGGGGGTACCCGGCGTTGCCCGAGTGTTTGTTTCCGGGACGGAGGGGGGAGTTTTAAAAAATGTTATGGTAGGTAAGTAGGAAGGATCAAACCCGGAGTCATGAGTAAAAGTAGGAAAATAAAGTGTGAAAAAAAAAACATCTGCAACGATAACAGTTCGGCCACCAAGAAAAGTCCATTCCAGTTGTTTAGGAAAAAAAAAAAAAAACGACTACGGTAGGTCGGCGCGAACGTGAAAATATAATGTGAATTGTCCAGCACACTAACCACTACGCCACAGAGCACTGCAGCTTAGTTTAGTGATTTTAAATAACTTCACATGAAAGAACTACGAAGCCAAACCGGTGTTCTCTTCTCAACTGTTCCTTGTGAACGATCCCCAAACGGTGTTAAGTGGTGGCAGGGGGAGGAGGAATTTATAAGAGAGAAAATATTTTACCACTTCCATCGATCTTAACCGATTTTGGCCGTGACTTCTCAGCAGAAAAAGTATAGAAATCCAAGATTATCGAGGAATTTGAGAAATAATAAGCCTATAACACACCTCAGATATTGTTCTGCCGTTTGTGCATATCATATTTGCATGAAATATCTTGATTTTTAATCCTATTAAGGTCAAAATCAGACAGGAAAAATGAGTTTATTTTATTTATATAGACTAGCGGGGGTACCCGGCGTTGCCCGAGTGTTTGTTTCCGGGACGGAGGGGGGAGTTTTAAAAAATGTTATGGTAGGTAAGTAGGAAGGATCAAACCCGGAGTCATGAGTAAAAGTAGGAAAATAAAGTGTGAAAAAAAAAAAAAAAAACATCTGCAACGATAACAGTTCGGCCACCAAGAAAAGTCCATTCCAGTTGTTTAGGAAAAAAAAAAAAAAAAACGACTACGGTAGGTCGGCGCGAACGTGAAAATATAATGTGAATTGTCCAGCACACTAACCACTACGCCACAGAGCACTGCAGCTTAGTTTAGTGATTTTAAATAACTTCACATGAAAGAACTACGAAGCCAAACCGGTGTTCTCTTCTCAACTGTTCCTTGTGAACGATCCCCAAACGGTGTTAAGTGGTGGCAGGGGGAGGAGGAATTTATAAGAGAGAAAATATTTTACCACTTCCATCGATCTTAACCGATTTTGGCCGTGACTTCTCAGCAGAAAAAGTATAGAAATCCAAGATTATCGAGGAATTTGAGAAATAATAAGCCTATAACACACCTCAGATATTGTTCTGCCGTTTGTGCATATCATATTTGCATGAAATATCTTGATTTTTAATCCTATTAAGGTCAAAATCAGACAGGAAAAATGAGTTTATTTTATTTATATAGAAGAGAAGATAAATTATTGATGGCAATATTATTTAAAGTAGTATTGTGCACATGAAATCTACGTATCAAGCGAGTTTTGGAAGCCATTTGCATTTTGCCTCTAAAAAAAAAACATCGCATTTATTTTATTAAAAATCATGTCATTTGATTATCAAGTGAAAATAGTGAATAATTGGAAAATAATTTCACCAAACGAATTATTGTTGTTCCTATTTACTGGCCTCTCCACAAAGGTGTGGCGTGATCTCTGATCTTGGCAGAGACCTGCGACCACGTAATGAATTGGTTAACCCGAGAGTTCTGCTGCGGACACCTGCAACGCCAACAATGCCGATCCTAGAAGACTGGAATGCCCCATGCTGAAATTCCTTTAAGCCTACTGTTATATTGACCGCAGCAAGCCGGGGTGGGGTAAACTCACATACATACCTTCAACAGAACTTTGACGCTTTGTGTCTACCTCGTATTCAAGAATTTTAAATCCTCTCAGTAAACTTTGGTCTTTCAAATAATACTTTACATTTTTTGTAAAATTGCTATTATAAATATATTTTGCTCGTTAATTCATGTTTTCTGGCTTTCATTTTCAAAATACACTATATAAATCCAGTTGAAGGAGTTATACACTAGTACTCCCAGGCAACTTCAAATCACCTCAGCGATTATTATTATTATTATTATTATTATTATTATTATTATTATTATTTGCTTACAATGAGCTTTCACACAGGTCATCATCGATCTCTCCTTGAAAACCTGTGGTGTTCCCTGGAAGCTGAGAGACAACAAGTCTCCCCAGATTTCCAGTACTCTCTACCTCTTTTGGTAACATTTGCAAATGAATTTGCATTATCGCAACAGTCGCTTACCGTTGATTTTCTCACTGGCAGCGGCTATTCATCTCCACTTAAATTTGAGTGGCAATAATCCTCCCCAAGGTCCTAGTTCTCTTCGCACTTGTCCAGCGGAGATCTGGTCAGTGCTCTCTCCTCGGTCTTTCTATCATTCTTGACTCTTCTCAGCTATTTGGTATCACTCCTTTTGGTGGTGGGGGGAGTGATGGGGAAATGGGAGGGGTGGAGGAGGGATAGAGAACTTATAGATATGCAGCATTAATGTTCTTGGTCTCCGCATTCAAGGGTTTTCCTTAATAGTTCAGCTGTTTGCATTATTGTTATTCGTTGTACCTTTCCAGCCGTTCCTCTGATTCCAATTTCTCCCATTCTTCTTTCAAAGTTTTTCGGAATTGTTCCCAGTGCTCCTACTATTATAGGTATTATCCTGATTTTCTTCATCATCCATATCCCTTTCAGCTCTCTGGCTAGCTCTGTGTATTTGCTCCGTTTTTTCCTTTTCTTTGATATTCACCATGTAGTCAGCTGGAACAGCAAGGTCTACGATTTGACAGGACTTTACTTTCTTGTTAATTATTACGACATCCGGTCTTCTTGCTTTATTGTATAGAAATGTAGATGTTATGAAATAGGAAACATTCAGAGAAAATATTTCAATCACAAAGAAAAATCTTGGAAAATAAAATAATTAGTTTGAATCGCAATGGAATTTGGTATCATGTCGATTGTCGTTCCTTTGGATGGAAGGAATCTTCATTGCAGCTTTGACAAACCGTCAGTCAAGACTAACCGACAGAAGAAGGTATGCCCCCCCTTTTAGCCTGATGTATCCCCACAGAAAGATGTTATTCGCTCCTTTGTTAAGAACTGTCCTTGTACATTATTGTCCGCATTTGGTGAACTGCATACACTATGCATGCAGAAAAAAACCCATTACAATAATACAAACTGACACGTATATACACCCTAGACGATCACGGAGACACTTTCATAAATATATATATAACATGCACATACATTATTGTTGGAGAGGCCCCTCCATGGGATTAATGAACTACCTCATGACGTCACTTCCTCTCGAAATAAAGACGAAACGTTGATGAACGCATAACTCGGTTTGTTCCTTTTTATTTCTTTCCGTCTCTATCTCTGTCTCTATCTCTGTCTCTGTCTGTCTCTGTCTCTCTCTCTGTCTGTCTCCCCCTCTCTCTCTCTCTCTCTCTCTCTATATATATATATATATATATATATATATATATATATATATATATATATATATATATATATGCGTCAACACTAGAGACGATCACAAACACATTACATATACACACATTGTTCATAGACTGGCTATATAACACAAGATCGGTTTTTAATGTAAAGAAAATCCTAAAAAAGAGTACTTTGGATTGAAACAAAATTTAAAAAATTTTACATCAGTCTTGAAAGACTTCTCTTTCACTGACCAATAAATTCCCTTTTCTCTCTCTGTGTACCTAAAACTAAATGCAACTTCTCTGAGTAAATTTTCTCTTTTTTTTTTTCTAGAACTGCTCGTCCCTGGAACACAATACCACAGGGCTCCTTCTCAGTTGATTACAATACAATATTACCGTTTTCAATTCTAATGTAAAAAAACCCTTGTTGAGCCGTCCTGTTGCATAACTAATTTTTTACCAATGGCAGGCATCATTACGGACCCCCTTGATATTTCACCATCCACCTGAAAAAAACTCAATAACTCTTATCCTCGAGTGACCTTTGAGCCTTGATAATCGATGATATGTTAGTAAAAAAAATAAAATAATAAAATAAAAGAGGAGCTTTCACCCTCACAGTCATAAAGTCTGATACTTCGAGTTAATGAAGTAGCTTAAGTTGTAGTTCAAATGAACACTAAAAAGCAAAATTATCTAATTACTACTCTCTTTCTTTCTCAGCTCTATTTGGATTCGCTTTTCCTCTTCACTTCTTATGGCAAGTTGGTTTTCACAGGAACATGTTAACTCAAAGTATTTTCAACTAATGAAAATCGTTTGACATTCCAAAACGTAACAAGTCTATGCAAAATTATCAAGCTGATACAACCTTATGAAAGCCTTGCGACTACTTATTAAAATTGTTCTGCTATGATATTTCGTTCTTCTCAATTTTTCATTTACAAAACTCTGCTTGTTTTTAGTTAGCACTTGCTAACTGGTGACCCTTCTATTATCTTAATGTTTGTTTATTTACATTTCATATGCATACTCATGCATAGATACCTTTCATTTTCTTCCTTTGCTATTTTTTTAATGGCATCCTTCTGTCTAATAGGACAATGAAATTCTGCATCTCATCTGATACACTGCAGCATCTGTTGTGGTTATACAGTTCGAAGCTGGGATAGACTCTCCGAATGCAGGCCTGGGCAGGTGATAAAGAGACCTAGATTTGCCCAGGGTACCTTTCTCAGCGTTGCAGATAAAGTCTGACGGAAAGGCATTTGGAGCCAACGCGGTTGTAGGAGTTGCTGGAAAGGTGTTGCAGTGCTTCGCTATCCGCCTATCAGGACTTCAAACTAGATTTTTTTTTTCGAGGGCGGGTATTCCCTTAGCCTTTGCTAGAATATCACGTTTCTGGGCAATATAGATTAATTGTTGATGTGGTTTTTGGAAATACCCACAGATGCTATTGTCGTTAAAAGATGGCGCTATCAAGGCCAGGGACCATGCCACAAAGTAAATTCTAGCATTGGCGACGTTTTGACTGTCTGTATGAATCAACGCCTTTGTTTTAGGAACTGGTTTATCAACAATCTACTTAACGATGTTGACAGATTCTGGATGACACATAAATAAGATCGTTAATCTGTTATTTTTCTTTCTTTTTTTTTTTATTTCTCAAAGCACCAAACCCATATTCCTTACTTCCTCCGCGTTTCTGAACTCATGGTCGTTTGAAAAGACAGAAAAACAAACAAACAAACAAACAAACAACAACAACAATTTTTTCAAGGATTTTTCAACGAAGTTCAAATGGTTCTATCAGCACGTTTTCCTGGCTCATCTATCGAACATTTTTTTTAATCTAGAATAGATAGAACCGGGTTAAACTATTCAAGATTTAAAAAAAATAGAAGAAATAAAATACATAATATGTTGATCAGTTTTCAAAGATAAGGGCAGATACCTGCGTATTATCAATCATTTAGCATTTGTGCATTTTAAGTTTGGGGAATATTTTTGGGTGCTTCTATATTATAATAACGAAAAAATATTGAATTTCAAGTAAAACAAATGGTACATGCGTAATTATCGTGTCGCAAAGAGTAACATATCCAAAAATTACGGAAAACGATAAAGTAGAAAAATAATTATTCATGAAAAGACAAGTCCAATAAGGGTAAAAACAGTTCCAATAAGGTTACATGCTAGGTCGGACATATTTGGGTCACGTGACGTAAGCAAAAGGGGAGGTAACTCAGTTGAAACACTGTGTAACAGACAGAATTTATTCAGGATAAAATAAACAAAACATATACGTATATATAATGTGACTTTTTTAAAAAAATAACTTTTCTTTAACTATTTAAGTTTTTAAGTTTTTATATAAAAATAATAACTGATTGAATTTGTTAGAAATTAAAAACTTACCCGCCCCCCAGTTAACTCTCCAATTCAAATCGGTAGATTTTGAAACCAAATCGCTAGATTTTACAAATGTCTTTTTCATGAATAATTATTTTTCTAACTTATCGTTTTCCATAATTTTTGGATATGTTACTATTTGCGACATGCCAATTACGTAGATACCATTTATTTTGCTTGAAATTTAATATTTTTTCGTTATTATAATATAGAAGTACCTTTTGTGTTCATTTTCAGTTTCAAGGGGAGATAATTCAAGTAGTTCTTAAATTTTATAACTTTTAAGTATTATTTTGATTTATTAAGAAAGTTTAATTTTGCAAAATTTACTTTCTTTTCTGAATTATACATCTTTCTATAACCATTTTCATTTGATAATTTTTTTCTTAGAGAGATTGTTCATTAAAAATTTTGTTTAAAAATCATATATTTTCGAAAAGGTTCTTTATTTTTTACGGTGTACATTATCGTATGAATACAAAAAGTGTCTGTTATCATTTATTTCAAAATTCTAATTATTCTATAAAAGCTAAATTTTTTTTATTTTAATTCAATTAATGTTCAGTTAATATTTTATTGTGCGCTATTGTTCATTTAGTTAGTCTTGATTTTGCTAATAAGTTAGACGAAACTTTAACAACTATTTGAATGGTCTCCCTTGGAATTCTTAAAAACAAACAAATAAACAAAAACAATGTCCCCCTCAACATAAAATGTGCAAGTGCCAACCATTTTCTTTTTTGTTTTTTTTCATCTCCAAATCATACCCTTTGGTTAAACTAACAATTTTTCTGGAAAATTCGACACTCTACTCGCAAAATTTCCAACTCCAAAACTCGACACTCTGTTGTCAAACTTTAAACTCCACGACTCAACACTGATGTCAAAACTTCCAACTCAAAAGCTTGACACTCTGTTGTCAAAACTTCAACATCAAATCTCGACATTCTGTTATCAAAACTCACAATTCCAAAACTCGACACTCGTTTGTCAAAACTTCCAACTCCAAAACTGGAATTCTGTTCTCAAAACATTCCACTCCAAAATTCGACATTGTGTTGTCAAAACTTCCACCTCCAAAACTCAACACTTTGTTTTCAAACTTTATCCTCCAAAACTCAACACTCTGTTGTAAAAACTTCCAACGCCAAAACTCTGTTTTCAAAACTTCTAACTCCAAAACTCGACACTCGTTTGTCAAAACTTCCAACTCCAAAACTTGACAATCTGTTATGAAAACTTCCCACTTCAAAATTCGACACTGTGTTGTCAAAACTTCAACCTCCAAAACTCCACACTCTGTTTTCAAACTTCCAACTCCAGTATTCGACACTTGTTTGTCAACACTCTCAACTCCAAAACTTGACAATCCGTTGTCAAAACTTCCCACTCCAAAATTCGACACTGTGTTGTTAAAAGGTCCACCTCTAAAACGCGACACTGTGTTTTCAAAACGTCCCCCTCCAAAACTCGACACTCTGTTGTAAAAACTTCCAACGCCAAAACTCGAAACTATTTTTTTAAAACTATCATCTCCAAAACTCGACACTCGTTTGTCAAAACTCTCAACTCCAAATCTTGACTATCTGTTATGAAAACTTCCCACTGCAAAATTCGACACTGTGTTGTCAAAACTTCCAACTCCAAAACTCAGCACTCTTTCAAATTGACTAGCACGTATATAGCACGCCTTCTGCAAACTCGTCCCCCCCCGTTCGCTTTACGCCGTTTTTATTCACCCGTCTTAGTTGCATAAAAACGGCGACAGTCTGCATCGCTCACGTGACCGTCGACCATAAAATCAACTGGATATCGCCACTTTAGCTTTTCCCTCTCTTTTTTTTTTTTTTTGTCTCAAATTTTAACATCATTACGTCATTTTTAGTGTAACTTAGAACTGAATTTTGCCAAGTACTTTTTCCACTATACCATAGATTGTGCTAGTATTAATTTTGGGAGCCTTGAACCTATTTTTTTGTTAGTTTTTGTTGAATAACACTTAATAACAACTTACCTCTTAAAACTCCGACTATATGTTTACTCAATATAAAAGATTTCTAACCATTTTTTGTGTGAGACTAAAGGTGCTGATGTACTCTAATATATGTGTATGTGTATGTGTATGTGTATGTGTATGCATCTACATATTTATCTGTGTATCTATGTCTTTGTAAATATACATGTATATGTACCCAATTTCCCCCCCCTTTAGTCTCACTTTATTCCTATATTTTTCCTATATTTTTTTACTTTATTTTATTTCATTTTTATTCTATATTTTTATATATGTATGTTTATGCACTTATACATTTATATATGCATGTGTGTATGCGTACAAGTATAATAATAATTTTTGTATTAACTCTTAACACCACTGTATTCCCACCACTTCTTTCCAAATTTAAAATTAATCAACCTTAGTTATATTCCTGTCTGGGTCAAATTGAACCATTTCTGTTTATTTATTTGCTTCCACACTGAACAAATTAGGCGCAAGGCCGTTCTTTCAATGTGGGGAGGAAAACCCAGCTCCCTCAAGGGGGCACTCTGGCAGGGTCTAAAATTAGCAATTGTCCGATATGAAGGGTTGCCCACACATTGACCAGAACTGATTACTTCCTTTTCCACTCCTGGCCCGAAGGCCAAGAACAGCCTCTGCGCAAATTGAACCATTTCTGACCTATACTTATTTGTTCTAAAAATAGTTTTAAAACGATAACTGTCTGCCTGCAACTATCACCTCTTTCTTTCTCGCCTCCCCCTCAACTATATCTATCTCTCTTTCTACCCTTTCCTTTCGATTTTTAATCATCTTATTTAAAACCTGCAGTTTCTACCCCATTTCCTTGACCCGTTATTAAAAAGAAGAAAAAAAACATTGCATTTTCTTAAAGATCCATTTTACCATGGACATTTACTCTATACATTTATATTTCTGTTTCCTTATGGATTACCATTGGATTGAATATTTTCCTGCATTGGATTTTACCGTTTTTCCCACTGGATCTTTATCATATCATATCCTTTTTCTCCCTTTCCCCCATTTCTTGCTTTCCCAATCTTTTTGAATCCCTACAAACTGTCTAAAAACTGTTAAATGACTTTTTTTTATGCAAATATGAAAATTTTCATATTGCTTGTTTCCCGTGATGCAAAATTCATTGTATATTTTGCAAACCTCTCCCTTCTTATGAGAAGATTTGCTCTCTTCGAAACTCCATGGAATAAGTGTTTTTCTTGTTTTATTTGTACTCCTTGTCGAATATTTAAAATTTTATATACCTTCCTTACAGGTGTATAAAGGTTTTTTGAAAATTTAAATATTTTCAATATCAAGATTTTTATTGCATATTATATATATATATATATATATATATATATATATATATATATATATATGTATGTATATATATATATATATATATATATATATATATATATATATATATACGTTTTATTTTTTATTACCGTATCTTTCTGTTAAGTTACATTATTGTTTCAGCTACCCGGCCGTTTTTTGGCCGTCTGTAGCTTCCTCAGACTTTTACAGAAATGTTCGTTGTTATGGGATGAAAGAGTGAACAGAGGGATGGGCGCGAGAAGAGCGGGGAAAAAAAGAGAGAAAAAAAGAGAAGGGGGAAAAGAGGAAGGGAACAAGGGGGAAAAGTGGGAGGGGGTGCTTGATATGTCGGTAATGTTTTAGTTTAAGGAACTTGTGGGGGAGGGTCTGGGAAGTTAATTTCTGGTGTGGCTGAGGGCATAGGGATACATGGAGGGGGAAGGGGAATATGTGGGGGTAGGAGGAGGAGGGTTACTTTAAAATTTGAGTCTTAATGTTAAAGTTTTTAGCGTCTCGTTGGTGAGATGATTTCTTGATAAGTATGTCTTGACCTGTTGGGTGTTCGCTTAGGTTCGGGGGCGGGGGGACTATGATTCGGTTTATTTAGTTTTTATTTGTTGTTAATTGTTTGGAGAGGGTTAGCTAGCGGCCACGTACGCGAGCACACACATGCGCACGTACACACATATATACTTAAAGAAACGTTCACATGTACACATACATCACCGCCCTGGCGTGCAAATATATGCACATATGTGCGCATGCATGCATAGACACCCGCGTCGCTCCCGCTTACGTCAAATTTTCCTTAAGGTGCTAAAATTGGATACGTGTGCGCAAGCATGGGTGCGCTCATACACAGATACATACACACATCGATGCCCCTACCCCCAAGGAGGAGTATACACGGGCCCATGTGCGCATATTGATATATATATATATATTATTTATTCGATGGTAAACAGTTACATTTGTTCGCTACAAACAGTCATTTGTTTCAGTCAATGAGACTTCATCAGGCGACCCTGAACCATTCGACGCCATAGAAAAAAAAAGAAAAGACTGAGCTCTTAAAAAAAAACTATAAAAGTTGTGAGCTCTCTAAAAAAAAAGAAGAAGAAATGGAGAAATCGCATTTCAATCTTTTTGGAAAATTGTTCAAAAAGTGCTACAGCTGGAAGGTTGAAATGCCATTTTGGTCCAGAGCGCCTGACGAAGTCTCATTGACTGAAAAGTGTAAGTATTTGTCTGTGTGTCTGTCTGTGTACATTTCCCTACGCAATAACTCTGTCAATCTTTAGTCTACAGACTGAAACTTTGATATACAGGGTATTGAGATTTGGCAAAATCTTTTAATCCATTTTCGGCCAGAAATTTGGCTGTCAAGGGGTCAAAGTTCAACGATTTGACCTTTAAGAACTCTACCAAACTCCTCCGACAATTTTGAATATAAACAATATAAATTTTAGATATAGGTTCCTTGGACATGGATCTAACTTAATAACTTGATTTAAGTCCGAAACAATAAATGTTAAGGGGTCATAATAGGGGTCAAAGTTGAAAAAAAATTATACCTCTGCAGTCTCTACCAAATTACTCAGACAATTTCTGGTCTAAACATTTGAAATTTTCCATAAAGGTTATTCAGAGATAGGGCAAGATTTTTAATCGGGTTGAGTCGAAAATTTGAGTTACTAATATATATAAATGTCTGTATGTATGTTTGCATGTCTGCCTAAAACTTTCGACAGAGGCGACGGATTTTCACAAGATCAGTATCGCTTTGAAGCGCGACCCTTCAGACGATAAATACCGAAAAATCGGCTAAAAACATTAATTTCTTCACCTTCAACTGGGCACTTTTCTACAGAAAGAGGTCGCTATTTTCGCCGAGATTTTCGAAAGTCATCCCCTGTTTTCGATTGTCTAGCCTTAATTTAAACCTACATCACTTCCGGTTTGGTAGTGATCGTAACAGCATAGACGTCACGCTTTTTCCCCCGTTCTTTTCCTCCTTCGCTGTACGGGTTCGAGCCTGCCTTCATACTACCAATTTTTTTTTTTTTGCTCAACTCACACCTCCAGACACCCCGGCAAGGCCGGGCACCCATGCTAGTATATATATATATATATATATATATATATATATATATATATATATATATATATATATATATATTTAAAAGAGTGTAGCCATCAACAATTGTGGGTTTTTTTTTAAGGTTTTCATCATATTTTTATTTTAAAATATTTTTATAACGCGTTTCGAGCTTAGGGTGTGCTCTCTTCAGATATTTTCGTAAAAAGTTTTTCTTTAAAATGGGAGTTTGTGGATATGCCTCCGCTGATATTAAATATGTTTTTCATAGTGGTGCGTCGTGCGATGCGTGTGTTCAGTGTTTAGACGTTCTGTCTCCAAGTGTAAGTGTTTCACTGTGACCGGTCAAAGTTAGTTTCAAAGAGTGTTTTTTAGTCCATATGGTGAAGGTTTTTATGGCTTCTTTAGGGTTCTTTTTTAAAGACTTTCTTTCCCCATGTATAGCATACACTCACACACAATCCCATACGCATACATATATATTCATGTACACGTACACATGCACACGCACACAGGCACACACACATACACACACGTACATACATAGAAATATATGTAGGAGCATACATATATACACATATACATACCCACCCACACACCCACACACGTACTCGCATACATCCACCGCTAACAATTATTTTTATTTTTTTATTTTTTATTTTATATATATATATATATATATACACACTTTTTTTTTTTTTTTTTCCTACCAAAACACGCATGTATATATGCGCTTAATCATTCAGATATATGTACACGCACCCACACACACACACAAGTAAGATGGAGAATAATAGGTAGAAGATATATATACACACACATACACGCACATACACACATATATGTACACACATATATGTATGTGCACATACACTCACAAACATCCACATACTATGTAGGCACATACACATACACACACACATGCACACACACAGACATATGCAGGGGCTCACACATACGCGTATATCCATATTCACACGAACACATTTACCCACTCATACATGTGCATACATATGTACATATACATACATACACACACATACATACGGATGTGTATACACCCATCCACCCATATATATATATATATATGGGCACATGCACTCACAATCCCACACACACATACATATTCATACATCCCACCTTACGTATATATTGGTTGAAGTTTCCTTTCCAATCCATGCACATATGCATACATGGATTCGGTCACCCAAACATAAGTGCACGTATACATACAAACAAGATGTAGCATAGATAACAGATGATATATAATTATACACACACGCATACACAATCATATGTGTACACCCACGCACATACACATATACACACGCACACATGCGCGCACACACACATACATACGTTTAATTTCTAGTTGTTTGTTTAGTTAAGAGAAATGGTACTGTACTGGGTATGGGCGCGCGCACCCGCGAAAGTGTGCGTGTGCCTTATTGTGCTTTTTTGTTGTTTCGTGTGTGAGGGTGCACACCTACCCAAGCATGCATGCGTGTAAGTGTATTTTGTGTTTTGTCTATTTATGTGTATAATTATGGAGAGACGTTTAAGGCGGGGTTAAACTTTGTTATGAAATTTTTTTCTTGAGTTAGCAAGTAGAAGTAGTTGTCAGTTTGGAAGATGGGCATTATCTCGAATCTGCCTCCACTGCATGTGTGTATATGTTGTGATACATGTAGGTGTCTATTTTCCGCGATTTTGATGTTGGATCGGTGTAGGGCTACTCTATTACTAAGGTTTTTTGTAGCGCCTATGTAGGATTTATCGCATGCTGGACATTTTATTACATAGATCACGTTTTTTGAGGTGCAATCTAGGTTTTTTTTAATTTTGAATGTTTGTATGGGGTTCGCAAATGTGTATGTGTTTCCCTCTAATATTATGTTGCAGACTCCACATCGTTGTTTGTTGCATTTTGTGACTCCTTTTGTTGCGTCTTGATTGAGTTTGGATGAGGTAAGAATGCGTTTTAGGTTTTTGGGTTGGCGTTTGCTTTTTATTATTTTTGTTGTTTTAAGGAAATTGTTTAGTTTGCTGTTTTGGTTAAGTAGGACGAGGTTTTTCGTTATCTCTGTGAAAAGTTCAGGGTTGTTTGTGTTGTGTGTGGAGACGTATGTTAGGATTTGTTCTTTGTTTCGTTCTTTAGGGGTTCTCAAATCTTCTACTGGTATATTTGTCGCAAGTTGGATCCCTTTGTCTATAAGTTGTGATGGGTATTTTCTTTTTCTTAAATTTATTCGTAGTTCCTTGAGTCGGATTTTTCGAAGGTTATTGTCCGTGATTATGGTGCAGATTCTACGTGCTAGGGTGTAGGGAATTGATTTTATGCAGCTTTTAGGGTGGTGACTTTTAAAGTGTAGGTATTGTTGGGTGTCTGTAGGTTTGCGGTAAATGTCTGTGATAATGTTATTGTCTTTAATCTTTATCAGTATGTCTAGGAAAGGTAATTCTGTAGAGCTTTGTTCTATGGTGAATTTAATTTTTGGGTGTAGGTTCTGGAGTATGGTGTGTAAGTCTGTGATGTCCCCCCATGTGGGTTTCCATAGGATGAAGCAGTCATCTAAGTACCTTTTCCATGATTTTACAAACAGTATTTTAGTGCTGTGGCCAAATTTTTGTTCTATTTTTTTATATAGGGTTTCTTCTAGGTAGGCTAATGTAAGGGTTGCGTAAGTCGGTGCCATTTTCGTTCCCATTACTGTACCTAGTGTTTGGATGTAGTTGGTATTGTTGAATTCGAAGGAATTATTATTTAGAATTATGTCTATACTATCGATAATTAAAATGAATTATGTCTATACTATCGAATTATGTCTATACTATCGATAATTAAAATGAATTATGTCTATACTATCGATAATGATATCAGCGGAGGCATATCCACAAACTCCCATTTTAAAGAAAAACTTTTTACGAAAATATCTGAAGAGAGCACACCCTAAGCTCGAAACGCGTTATAAAAATATTTTAAAATAAAAATATGATGAAAACCTTTAAAAAAAACCCACAATTGTTGATGGCTACACTCTTTTAAATATACATTTTTTCTCTCGTTGGAACTACACAACCATCACTTTAAATATATATATATATATATATATATATATATATATATATATATATATATATATATATATATGATTCTGTAAAGAGAGAAAATCGAAGTATAAAAACTATATATGAGTGTTGGATAAATGAGAACACTTATAATTTATGTATACACTGATTAAATAAATGAATAAACTATATTTATACTACTATATAGTTTTTATACTTTCATTTTCTCTCTTTATTGACTTCTGTATAAGCTCCGAAACAATTTTTTGAGCTTTATATTATCCTGATAATTTTCCCCAACTCATAGAAACCGGACCCATGAAATGTAAATTGCCCAAGGGCACTTCCTACTATAAATATATTGATGATATTTTAATTTTTCTCCCTATATCTTCCAAAATAGAGAATATCACTGATAAATTAAACAAGATCGAACCCACTATTAACTATACGTATGAAAGAGAAAATAACAAGTCCATACCTTTTCTGGACATCAATATCATATATATATATATATATATATATATATATATATATATATATATATATATATATATATATATATATATATACGTTTTATTTTTTATGACCGTATCTTTCTGTTAAGTTACATTATATATACATATATATATATATATATATATATATATATACGTTTTATTTTTTATGACCGTATCTTTCTGTTAAGTTACATTATATATATATATATATATATATATATATATATATATACGTTTTATTTTTTATGACCGTATCTTTCTGTTAAGTTACATTATATATATATATATATATATATATATATATATATATATATATATATATATATACGAGAAAGAAAATTAAAACTGTAAGTAGAACTTTACAATCAAAATTTATTGTTCGATTGAATTCTCTAAAAAACAATTTACAAAGACCTTTTTCACAGAGTTTCAAAGAATGCTATTTTTGCTATTCTTCTCATCCGCGGACAGAAAAAAATCACCAAATTATATTTGTAGCAATGCTAGAATTTGTTAGTTAGTTATGGCATTAAGTGAAACCGAAATTTATTGTAGTCATGAATTGCAAGAAAAAAAAAAACTAGTGAAAAAATGTTGGATATGCAGAAAAATGATGGATATATGTTGGATATGCAATATATATATATATATATATATATATATATATACATACATATATATATATATATATATATATATATATATATATCTATATCTATCTATCTATATCTATATCTATATCTATATCTATATCTATATCTATCTATCTATATCTATCTATATCTATCTATATATCTATAAAAACAGAGATGTGTGTGCCACAGACGATTTCTGATTGGTTAATCCAATAATCACATCTCCTAAAAAAGTATAGTTCTTACGCTCTTAACTTTACCATAAAATATTTTGGTCTTATTTATTGTCCATCTTGGAAGGGTTATTTTTTTTCTAACTTGCGATTTACAACTTAAAAAAATACGAAACTAACTTACAATCTAACAATCGAACCTCCGACATCACGGCCGCCATTATGAAACTAAACTAAAAAAAAAAAAAAATACGCGCGTTCACTCGTTTTTTGTGCATTTTTTTTTTTGGGGGGGGGGCTAATTTGGCATAATAGTGTCCATTTAATAGTATTATCTTGAAAAAATAAAAAAATAAGGAAAAGTACCAAAAAAAACAAACAAGAACAACAAAAGTGTGCCGTATTTTTAAAAGTTTTATTGCGTTGTTTTTATTTGCTTTTTTTATTTCATCGGTGAAGAAAATGGCCAAACAGAAATTTTGAAGGCCAAACTGCTTTAAAAAAAAGGCCAAATTCGCGAAATTTGGCCTCGCTATAAAAAAAAAAGGGAAATCCCCCTACTTGAACTTTCTGTTTAATTTCGCTTGTAGCGTTGATTTTTTTCTTTTTTCGCTATAAAAAAATAACTACTTGATGAAATTACGTGATTTTTTCTGTAGGGTTTGGGTACTTGTGCAGTTTTCCATTGACATTAAAAAATGGAAATATTTAAAAAAAAAATATATTGTACGTACTCGTCATGGGATAAAGTTTTCCTACAGAAAAAAATCACGTAATTTCATTAAGTAGTTATTTTTTTATAGCGAAAAAAGAAAAAAATCAACGCTACAAGCGAAATTAAACAGAAAGTTCAAGTAGGGGGATTTCCCTTTTTTTTTATAGCGAGGCCAAATTTCGCGAATTTGGCCTTTTTTTTAAAGCAGTTTGGCCTTCAAAATTTCTGTTTGGCCATTTTCTTCACCGATGATTTAAAAAAAGCAAATAAAAACAACGCAATAAAACTTTTAAAAATACGGCACACTTTTGTTGTTCTTGTTTGTTTTTTTTGGTAATTTTCCTTATTTTTTTATTTTTTCAAGATAATACTATTAAATGGACACTATTATGCCAAATTAGCCCCCCCCCAAAAAAAAAAATGCACAAAAATTCGAGATTTAAGGTTTTGACGAGATAATTTAGCGAATTGTCCGGACTATTGCGAGATAACCATCCATTAGTTTTTCCTGAAATTTTGCCACAAATTGTATTTCATTACATAGATGTGCATAGTAACAACATTTTTTTGCCGAAAATTCCCGTTGCGTCTCCAGATTTCATCGGTGAAGAAAAAGGCCAAACAGAAATTTTGAAGGCCAAACTGCTTTAGAAAAAAGGCCAAATTCGCGTAATTTGGCCTCGCTATCGCTTTCTGTTTGGTTAAGAATCAAGATGGCTGAATTATTAATTACTCGCTTATAAGACTATCATTACACACAAAAAAAATATAGATTTATTTTTGGGTAAAGTTCCCCCGGGTTTTCCTTTCACTTGAGTAAATAATGGTCTTTTGTTATATATATGGCGTACTATTATCCTTATATATATGATGTTTATGTTTATAACAACATCTTAATACGGCGCTGCTGATCCATAGTCGTTTCGACTGACGGATGCCACACACATGTTTAAGTGTCTGTGTGTGTTTGTGTGTCTGTGTGCATTTCCCTACGCTAAAACTCTGTCAATTTTAAGCCTAGAGATTCGAAATTTGATATACAGGGTACTGAGATTTGGGAAAATCGATGTAATAGGTTTTCGACGGAAATTTGGCGATTAAGTGGTCAATATTCAACGATTTGACCTTTGAGAACTCTACCAAACTCCTCCTACAATTTTGGGTCTAAACAGTAAACACGTGATATTTTAGATATAGATTCTTTGGACATGGATCTAACTTATTAACTTTACTTGATCCCTAAACAATAAATGTTAAGAGGTCATAATAGGGGTCAAAGTTTTAAAAAATTGACCGTTTTTTTTTTCTCAGCATTAACCTCAAAACACCTGGGCAACGCCGGGCACCGATTGCTAGTATATATATAAACCGCGCATGATATTTCAGCTTGCATGAAAATTCTTTCAAGGTAATTCGAAAGGTGAAATTAGTTCTTTAGAGAGAATGGAGTCCAAAGATAAACTATCTACATATAAATACTGCTATTTATATTAAATTATAGTTTACCATTGCGTATATCAGGTAAACACTACATTCTTTTGATTTCATAACTCATATATATATATATATATATATATATATATATATATATATATATATATATATATATATGAAAAATAAAGTCTGTCAAATTTTTCCCATTTTCAGCTTCGCATATGTGTGCTCTTTTCAAAACGTTATTCATGACAGATTGCAGAAATTTTGGATTGCGATTTAACTCCCTTATTTCGTTCTTGATGTTTTCCTTCAATTCTTACAGGATTCGCGGTTTGTTAACATAGACTCTTTCTTTAAGATATCTCCACAAGAAAAAGTCGGAGCTAGTCAAGTTTGGTGAACGTGGTAGCCATTTGATATTGCCATAGAGGGAGATAATGTTGTCGCCAAAGCATTGCTTGTGAAGCTCCATAGTGTCCCTCGCTATTTGCGTTGGTTGTTCAATGCTATTCTTACCCCTAAATCATTTCCAATATATCATCTGTGAAATATCTGAAATAGAGGGAAAAAATCATTAATGGTAGAATGACAAAGATTTTCAGCCTTTCAGTGACTTTTTGGACGCCGTGTATATATAGTCTAAAAAGAACTAAGAAATCAAATCCAACAAACTAGGGTCATTTTCAATCCTTTGTCTGATATCTTCATAAAATTATTATCGTTCTGTTTTATTGTTTTTAGCTTTGCAAGATCTGAATTTTGTAAGGGTCCTCAAAACTGATGTTTTTGTGAGAGTAGTTTCTTGTGAATGATAGCATGTTGATTTCCTGGGAGATTCGTCAACGTATTCTTGTAAAATCTGAATTTTGTCAGGAAGTATGGCGAAACGATATTGATCACGATTGTCTTGTAGGCATCTCTCATACTTCCCCTCTCTCTCAAAATTTAGCCACCGAATTGTCCTACACCTCTCATCATCCCTCACAGACTCACTGCCTTCCTTGAATCTCTTACGCTACTCCAAAATTGATGCTTGATTCCTCCAAGATGGTCCAAAAGCAGTCTGAAGCATTCCATGCGTTTCTGTGACATTTTTTCAAGTTTTAAAAAGAATTTTATTGCATATCGTTCTTCTAACGTGCCCTCACATCCAGACCGCATTTTTGAAATTCACCAGATGTGAGTAGTAGGGTGTATTCAAATTCCTGCTGTAGCTGTTCATTTGAATCTGGAATCATAAAAATTGCTCAGTCATCTCATAAGATGTATAGCAATAACATACTGAATTTTCAAGAGTCTACAGCAATTGTAAATGGCTGTGCAAAAAAAAAAGGTCTTGTAACTTATTTAAGGCACCTCGTATCAGATATATTGTTCCTGCAAAAATTATTCCTGCATTACCGCTGTGTTAGAACTGAATCTGTGGCAAAGTACACCTCGATGGTTTTTATCTGCTGTTGTGTAGGAAAGCGTCCAGTTGAATCCATATTGGTGTCGAGAAGAACCTCCCTGGTTTACTGTCTACACCACCTGAAAAATATAGAAAAAAACAACTGTGGGATGTAAAACAAAATTAAGTTGCCTTTTTTCTTTCTTTTTTTTTGGGGGGGGGGCACGTATGCAAATGACCAAGCTGACTGCGTGAAGTGACGTCGCAGCGAAAGAAGAGAACAGAGAGAAAAAGCAAGCGAAAAAAGAGACACCGGAGAAGCGACGGAGAAGCACACATTCGAGCCATGGCTGGAAAATAACAGCAAGCGACACATGGGAGACAAGAGCTTCTTAAAAAGATGAGATAAACTAAGGGAACTGTTTAAAACAAGATGCAAGGCGTTGTTGGAAATACCAAGAATAAATGCCTCTTGTTTAAAATGAAAAAGCGACTCGAATTTCTTTCTTTTTCTTTTCCTCTGTTTAAGACATTCATCTACAATGTGTTGGGTCCGTTAAAATGTTATGGAAGATTATTTGGAACCGTTAGAATATATATATATATATATATATATATATATATATATATATATATATATATATATATATATATATATATATATATGATTACTTCATTTAATCACATGAATTAATATATGAAGATATAATTTTATTCATAAATTTTCAGTATTTACTTTAACAGTGCTCAATACATAGGTAAAGCTAGGTAGTAAGTTATGAAAATATATATGGCAATTAAGCTCCACAGAATATTCTGCGTTTCATTTTCGTGAGAATTCGTCAAGCTTATATATATATATATATATATATATATATATATATATATATATATATACTACTTTACTGTATCATTAGATATGGCAGGTTTTCTCATGCTGAGATTTGAAACCTGAATGCCAGATCACTACTAACTGTGATCAGCAGTGTCAAGAATCTTACCTCCTATGTCACGATACTTTAAATTATTTAAAGAAGAATTTTTAATGAGAAGTTATACTGCCTACGCCTTTTAAAAATGTACTTTCAGCATTATCACTTCCCTAGAGAGCTCCATTCAACTGCCTGGTTATGCTACGTGGCCAAGTTTCTAACACTTTTGCGTTGCGCTGTACACAATTTTAACCCTTGGGTGTGTGACTATCGACAATAAAAAAATGATAGTTATTTTGGAATGTTGGTGGGTTGTAAAACAATTGAATTCATATCCTGTTCAGTGAGAATTTGTATGTCAAATTGTATCATGCCCCATAATTTCTTTGGACAACATCGGTGACGTAATCTAGCTGGAGAGACAGTGACTGGTCTTTTATGCATTTTTTTCTAGTTTTTTTCTTGGAGAAAACTAATAATTGATCTGGCTAAAATAATCATAATCTATATATCTATAAAAGTGAGAAGTGAGAATGTACGTGTGCGTGTGTGTGCGTGAGCGTATGTGTGTGTGTGTGCGTGCATGTGTGCCCGTGTGTGTGTGTGCACGCGCGCATGTGTGTGTGTGAGGACACTTCTCAACCTATATACTCAACGAAATTTGGACCTACAGACTTGAAATTTGGTATATAGATGATTCAGACATCTGGAAAAAGGGCTGCTAAGAAAAATTAGTACATGGGGTTATCGGATTATTATCTGTTTGCTGTTTCACGAGTGCACATGCGTGAATGGTTCACATTACAGATTACTTATATTATGAACACACACACACGCACACACACACACACACACACACACACACACACACACACACACACACACACACACACACACACACACACACATATATATATATATATGAAAATTACAATTGAATTCACCAAAATGATCCAAGATGGTAAAATTAAAGTAAATTATAAATATTAAAGAATTAATATTTATAAAATTATCTCAGCCAGATATAAAAGCTCGATAAAACCAAATAGGAAATAGAGCTTATAATATGAGTAAACAGTTAATAAAATATGTTAAAAAACACTTTGAAATGAGTTAAAAACATATTTAATCTGATTCCTTTTCAGATTAAATATGTTTTTAACTCATTTCAAAGTGTTTTTTAACATATTTTATTAACTGTTTGCTCATATATATATATATATATATATATATATATATATATATATATATATATATACTAGCAAAAGTACCCGTCGTCGACTGGGTTCAAAAACAGCATATAGAAAATGAACTCTGATTTATGAAAGTATGATAGGTTAATGAAAAGGAAGGTTGTAAATTTGGGTTGAATTTGGAGGTATCAAAACCAAAGCAAAATATGATGAAAGTAAAAATAAAATAGATAAACCCCATAATTTATTATACTATACCTGTTCACACTGAAACACTTATCACAATATTCTGTGGATCTATATTAAAAAACCTTGTTAAACTTTGTGATATATTTCCATTCTATAGAGGTCAGGTGCGAACGGACACCCCATAATTTTATTATACCATATTTCTTCAAACTGAAACATAATTATCAAAGTATACTTACGCAGATAGATATGAAAAGTCTTTATTAAAGTTTGTGCCTATTTCCATTCTATGGAGGCCAGGCGCGAACGCAGACCCCACAATTTTATCATACCATCCCTATTTAAGTTAAAACATACTTATCAAAGTATTATTATGTACATCTATATCAAAAACACTTGTAGACGTTTTATTTTAATTTTTAAATTTTTTATTTCCATACTTTGTGGACCTGGCGCGAACGCACACCCCACAATTTTAATGAAATACCGTTCTGCCTGATCAAACATACCCATTCCTATGTCTCGATACATATTCTATCATTATATGTAATCAGTTTTTTAAAATAGTCAACTATATAGGAGCCTATTCGTGACCAAACACACATACACACACATTCAGCTTTATATATATATATATATATATATATATATATATATATATATATATATATATATATATATATATATAATAGGTTGTCCGGAAAATAATGGCCAATTTTAGAGAAAAAGGATTTATTAATCAAATAGGTGACACTAGATATTGAAATTAGTTAAAGTATGATCCTTGAACAGCCATGCATTTTTGCCATCATTTATGCCTGGTTGATAAAAATTCTTTTACTTAGATGCTAAGAAATCTTTGAAAAAAGATCCAACCACTGCATTAGATCTGAAAGTTTTGTTGCTTAAAAAAGCGGCTAAATGCTTGAAAAAATCGTAGTCCGTGGGTGAAAGATCTGGAGAATAGGGAGGATGTGGTAGTTTCGTATCCCAAGTCTGTGAGTTTCTGCAGTGTCATTCTCGCAACATGAGGCCGCGCATTATCGTGGAGCAGGATTGGACCACGCCTATTCACTAATGCAGGTCTCAATTTTTGTAAATGATGATGCATTTCTTCGAGTTGATTGCAGTAAACCTCTGCCGTGATATTCTGATTAGCATCCAGAAATCTGTAAAGAATAACACTAATTGCACACCACCAAACAGTCAGCATAATCTTCTGTTGGTGAAACTTTGGCTTTGGAAAATGTTTGGGTGGTTCATCACAATGAAGCCATTGACCTGATCGTTTCCGATTATCATAAATGATCCACTTTTCGTCACAGGTGACTATTCGGTCAAGAAATGGCTCATTAATGTTTCGCAAAAAGAGCATCGAACACACTTCAAAACGTCGAGCTGGTTGATTTTTATTGAGCTCATGTGGGACCCATTTGTCGAGCTTTTTCACCTTGCCAATTTGCTTCAGATGGTCCGACACTGTTGAACTGCTGACACCAAGTTCCCAAGACATTTCCCTGACACTTTGCCGTGGGTTTTGCTCAACAATGGCTCTCAAATGTTCATTGTCAAGATTAGATGGCTGTCCTCTACCTTCTTCATCTTTAAGGCTCTCATCACCACTACGAAATTTTTGAAACCACGTTCGTACTGTTCTGACAACCTAATATATATATATATATATATATATATATATATATATATATATATATATATATAAAAGTGACCTTGTCTGTCTGTGTGAGGTTTGATTTTTTGGTCTTATAAATTCAAGTTTATTCATTCTTATCTGATCTTTCATCGTTGGGTCCGTAGCGAATCGTATATATTTTTTTATTGGAATCCTTTAAGATAAGTAATTTGTATATTTATTTGTTTATTTATTTATTTATTTGTTTGTTTATTTGTTATCTTATTTTCATAGTTGTTGTTCTTTCATAACTATTCCTCTGGCCTTCGTCAAGTGGTTAACCGCGACTGAATAATAAATAATAATAACTACTACTACTACTACTACTACTACTACTACTACTAATAATAATAATAATAATAATAATGATAATAATGACTAATAATAATAATGATAATGACTAAGAATAATAATAATAATAATAATAATGACTAGTAATAATAATAATAACAATGATGACTAGTAATAATAATAATTAATAGCAGTAATGATTAATAATAATAACAATAATGACTAGTTACAATAATAACAATTGTTATAATAACAATAATGACTAGTAATAATAATAATGATAATAATAATAATTAATAGCAGTAATGAGTTATAATAATAATAACAATAATGACTAGTAATAATAATAACAATTGTTATAATAATAACAATACTAACTAGTAATAATAATAATAATAATTAATAGTAGTAATGACTAATAATAATAACAATAATGACTAGTAATAATAATAATAATAATAATAATAACAATGATGACTAATAATAAAAATAATAATAGCAATAATTACTTCTAATAATGATAACAATAATGACTAGAAATAATAGTATAATAATAACAATAATGACTATTAATAATAGTATAATAATAACAATAACTATAATAATAACAATAATGACTAATAATAATAATAATAATAATGACTAAGAATAAAAATAATAATAGCAATAATGACTAATAATAATAACAATAATGACTAGAATAATAATAACAATAATGACTAGTAATAATATTAATAGTAAGTAATAATAACAATAATGTCTACTAATAATAATAAAAATAATTACCATTCATTATTTTTGACTCCTAATGGGGGGGGGTGACACCAATGATTTCAACCATCGTTTTTATAAGCACAAGTTATAATGACCAACCAATGAAAAGCTTCCAAAGTTACTATAAAAATTGTCGAATTTTGGATTCAATCAGTTCGCCGTTGTCTACATCAGGAACTGCACTTGATTCTTAGCCACCATCTTTGTTACTGGCAATTACTTCACACTCAGTATCGGGACTGCACTGCTTCTTCACCGCCATCTTTGTTCAACATAATGTCTCAACACTTAACAGCTTATGTGCCCAGCCTTCGTCTTTTCTATGACTGTTCGGAATCTAAATTCGAATTATGGCAGGTAAAATATCTGGGATATCTAAGGATTCGGAAACTACACAAAGTGATACAATCTCCAACAGAGAATCCTAACGACCCTGAATTTCTCGAAAAGAACGCGACAGTTTTTGCAAGACTGATTCAATGTTTAGACGATAGAAGTCTGTCTTTGATTATAAGAGAGGCCTTGGACGATGGACGGAAATCATTTAACATATTAAGAGAACATTATTTATCAAAAGGGAAACCGAAAATTATATCACTATATACAGAACTAACGTCTCTGAAACATAACCAAGGTGAAACTATTACCGACTTCGTTATAAGGGCAGAAACAACCGCCAATGCCTTAAAACTCTCAGGTGAAATAATAAGCGATAGCTTGTTGATATCAATGACCCTCAAGGGACTTCCAGCCGATTTTAAACAATTTACAACTGTTATAACGCAAAAAGACAACCCCATAAATTTCAGTGAATTTAAAGTGGCATTGCGCAGTTACGAAGAGACGAATCGGATGCTCGTGGATAATAATAACTCCAGCAATATTATGAAGTTCAAAAATGCTTCTCGAAAATAGACACCACCAAATTACGCACCTCACCGCAATGTTTTCGCCAAAAGTAATTTTCCCAAGAAAAAGAATAAAATTATCTGCTATGATTGTGGACGACTCAACCACAAAAGTCTCCAATATCGATATAAAAGTTCAAAAATGGACTCCATAAAAACGTTGAGAACTTTGATGAAAAACATACATTTCTATTCACATGTTACTTTGACGATACCACAAACGGTGAAAATCTCCGATTATACAGAAAGATGATTGGAAGACTCATATATTTGATGACCGCAACTAGACCTGATATATGTTACATTGTAACAAAGTTATCTCAAAACCTATCGAGACCGACAATTCAGGACCTTAATCGTGCAAAACAAATCCTTCGTTATCTAAAAGGAACCAAGGAACAATCTTTAATATCTAAAAAGTCTACATATCTTCTAAATTTAGAAGGATTTTCAGATTCAGATTGGGGTAACTCTGAGGATAGAAAAAGTATAACGAGGTATTGTTTTAGATTGTCAAAGACTGGACCTAAGATCATTTGGGAAACTAAAAACCAACAAACTGTTGCCCTTTCTACTTGTGAAGCAGAATTTGTGGCCCTCACCCATTCTGCGCAGGAGGCAATTTTTCTGAACACCCTTATAGTAATTCATTGTGACAACCAGATCAGTACCTTATTAGCAAATAATTCTATGATTCATCAAAGGTCGAAGCATATTGATATCAGATATCATTTCATAAGGGATGAAATAAGTAAAAAAAAACTTTATTACTCTTAGTTATGTGACGTTTGATAATAATAATAATAATAATAATAATAATAATAATAATAATAATAATGACTATTAATAATTGTTGTGTCTGCACAAATAATTAACAAGAACACGGAAAGTAAAGGTATACAATAATATATTAGGGAGAAAAGTTATATACATATTTACATGTCTTCAGATATACTTCAGTTGGAGATATTCCGGCAGGTGGCGTGTAGCATGTCTTACTGGAGGCAACATAGGCGCCTTGCTATTTGCCGGTCGTTGAAGAACTCCTCCCATATTGGTGATTGATACTTTGATATATATCACTCACCAACCTATGTTAATTAGTGGGCGTCTCCACAACAATAATAATAATAATAATAATAATAATAATAATAATAATAATAATAATAATAATAATAATGTCTAGTAATAATAATAATAATAATAATAATAATAATAACAATAATGACTAGTAACAATAACAATAACGACTAGTAATAATGATAATAATAATAACAAGAGTGACTAGTAATAATAACAATATTTGATAATAATAATAAGAAGAAGAAGAAGAAGAAGAAGAAGAAGAACAACAACAACAACAACAACAACAACAACAATAATAGTAATAATAGTAATAATAATAATAATAATAATAATAATAATAATAATAATAATGACGTGGGTGACGCTCGAGAGCACGTCCAAGAATACGGTCACGTGATAGACGTAACGAGAAGACATCCGTGTCTGTGGAGAATGGGAAATAAAAGTTGTAAAAAAAAATAGCGAGTTGAAGTTGTTTCCTTTTTTTTTGTCTTCTTTTGTGACTGAGCCTATAACATGTTGGGTAATGTTAGAATAGTTCTAATCTATGGACATCTAGTGCAAACACAGACCCCAAAATATTATTTTACAACCTTTCGGCGAAAACGATATGACACTTTGACCATAGTTCAAAGGCTAGAATCAACTTATATTGATACAAGAATATGATATATCCATCATCTCGTATACAAGTTCCAAAAAGTTCGACATCAACAAAGTTTTAATATACCTTTCTGATGTAACGTTACGTATGTTACACACGCAGACTCAACACGTAGCAGAGTACATCGCAAAGAACATAAGACAAGTAATAATTCGACTTCTTTTGTTTTAATGACATTTATTTCCAGGTACCTCCCTGAATAAAACGTGATTACGTTCCTTCGTTCTGACCTCTGTCCTCCCGAACGTCATTTTGAACATGCTCTCGAACGTCATCCATGTCTCTAACATGACTGTCCTTTTGTAGTCTTTTTCTTTTTCTTTACATGACATCATTTCCCACTGTTCGGTATTTGCATATAGCCGCCATACGCGTGTCCGCGCTTTGTAACAGACAAATGTATTTGTCAGTCTCTTCATCAGCACAAAAAAGAAGGAAATTGGTCAAGATTTTGGCAATATTTCAGTCAGAGATTAGAGTCCGTATCGACTAACAATCATTTCTTTGTCTCGTTAAGATATTATCTAAGTAAAAGCATTTGACTTTATTTATCTTCTCCTTTCCTTTCTCCCTCTCTTTTTCTCCCTCTCTCTCTCTCTCTCTTTCCCTCTCTTGCTCTCTCTCTCCTTCTCTCTTTCTCGCTCTATCTCTCCCTCCCTCTATCTATCTCTCCCTCCATCTCTCCCTCTCTTCCTTTCTATCTATCTTTATATCCCTCTCTCCCTCCCTCTCTCCCTCCCTCCATCCCTCTCTCTCTCCATCTATTCCTTTCTTCTTTTCTATCTTTATTTCCCTCCCTCTCTCCCTCTCTTCCTTTCTATCTCTCTCCCTCCCTCTCTCTCCTTCTCTACCTCCCTTTTTCTCTCTCTCCCTTCCTTTTCTCTCTCCCTCCCTCTCTCCCTCCCCCTCTCTCTCTTTCTCCCCACCTCTCTCTCTCGTTGCCACTCTCCCTCTTTCTCTCTCTCTAATAATCTCCGTTTTCTATTTAACGATTCAAATTAAAGTTTCTTGTTTATTTTTTCACTATTGAATTCCCTTTTGTAATTGGGAATCTGTAAATCGGCTTCTGAAAGTGCTAAGTCTGCGATATGTTGAACTTACTAGCCACAGGAATTTAAACTGCATTTTTTAACGTTTATTTTATTATATATATATATATATATATATATATATATATATATATATATATATATATATATATATATATATATATATATATATATCTTTTATAAAATACTCAAAGCTTCTTTAGCCTATATATAAATACTAGCAGGGAGACCCGACGTTGCTCGTGATTGAATGATGACCAACGAATGTTTCACACTCTCATATTTTATTGTCGTCAACTTCGGTGAAATCGCCTATTTTTCAATCAAATCGATTGATTGCCTGCTATAGTTGGAGGCCCATCGCGGTGCCCTAAGAGGAAGCTGCACATACCTCCCCGCAGTCACTTTGTCTGCAATACATTGTAGTCTACATCGCACTGTACAGGCTATGGATTTTATAAATTTTTTATATATAATAGCTTGAATGAAAGTTTAAAATGGAAAATCAAGTATCATGCTTCGATTGTCAAACATTCATTTCAAACGCGTCCCTGTTATATCAAAGAACCTACTGTTGATTTTATATTTTTTGTGTGAAATTTCATAAAAATTGGCTCAGCCGTTTTCGAGTCCATAGGAAACGAACTCACAGAGACACAGACAAAGTTCCTTTTATAGTATAGTAAAAACGATTTCCTTTTCTGACTCAATTTCCCCCCCACCACTATCTCCCTCGTCCCCTTCCTCAACTATGTCTATCTCTCTTTTCCCCCACCTTTAATATTCTTTTTTCCTCTCCTATTCTTATCTGTCTTTTTCATTTTTCTCTTTCTCTTACCACCCCATTTCCTGATCTCATTTAAAATCTCCATTTTTCATTCTCCATTTACCTTATCTGTTATTAAAAAAAAAGTTTCATATTAAAAAATTAATCTTCACGTCTCTATGATATGATGGTTTTTCTGCAAGCTACATTTTACCCTGGACATTTATATTTATATTTCTGTTTTCTTATGGATTACCAATGGATTTTCAACACGCGCATTTCAGAGTTTTCTTGTTCTGGATTTTACCGTCTTTTTCATTGGATTTTTATCATATCCTTTCTCTCCCTTTTTCCCGTTTTTTTACTTTCTTAATCTCATTGAATCCCTACAAACTGTCACTAACTGTTAAATGGCTTTTTTTTTAAATACAAATATGATAAATTTCATATTGTTTGTTTCCTCTAATGCATCAACCTGCAAAATTTATTGTATATTTTGCAAAGTTCTTCTCTCTGATGAGAAGAATTGCATTTTTCGAAACTCCATGGAATAAGGTTTTTCTTTTATTATTTGTACTCCTTGTCAGATAATTAAAATTTTGTATACCTTCCTTACAGGTTTATAAGTTTTTTAAAATTTGAATTAAATTTTAATAACAAGATTTTTATTATATATATATATATGTATATATATATATATATATATATATATATATATATATATATATATATATATATATATATATATGTATTATTATTATTAAATCGTAAAATTGCCAACTCATCAATGAAACAGCTGTAATGAAAAAAATCCAGGAAATAAACGAAGGTTATAAAAATGAAAACGTGAGTCTTTGAATTTTCAACAAAAATTTGCACTATATATATATATATATATATATATATATATATATATATATATATATATATATATATATATAAATGTATATATAAGTGTGTGTGTATGTATGTATGACAAGACGTTGCAATCATCATCATGTATGTATTATGCATGCGTGTATATGTATGTGTGTATATGTATGTGTGTGTCTTTTTAAATAGCTAGTATGTTACATGTAACACTAAGAAAGTTAATTCAGTATATACTTGAGCGAAACAGGCAGCTGACTGATTTATTAGTATTGTTTGTAATCGTCATCATATCATATGAATACAAAGATTCTATTGTTGGCATTGGTTTCCTAGATATTTTTCTTGTTCTATAAAGACAAAAATACTTACAGGGGGTACCACGTGAAGGTTGCCAACATCCTAAAAATGAAAGTAATTTTTGTGGAACGAACCGGATTGTAACTTGGGACACCCAGGTCGTCAGTCTGTGCGTTAACCTCTAGACCAAAAACGCTTTCCATTGTTTGTAATGTAAAAGAACATAAGAATACATAAACTGGTGCAAAACATCTGCTTAGGGAACAAATTTTATCCATCCTGGGACGGGTATTTTTCTAGCTTAGTATATATTTAAATGAACATCAGCATCAGTAGCAGATGAGTGAAGTATTAGTACAGTTTGTAAATAAGACGAAAGTGTCTGGGGAGAGTTTAAAGATTGGCTACTTGAATGATGCAAAGTCTACAGAATCTGTGCTACGAAAGCTTCCTCAAGAAACTTGACGTTTTCTTTCTAGAGAACCGACATTTATGTAATGATTTCATTTTGGCTTACAATCTCATCAATGACCATTATGATATCCCTCAAGACCTATCATTCACTCCTGCACAAAAAAGATGTCTATGCGAGCCGTACCAGAAACTGTTTCATTGCCAATTTCCATTGAAACAGAGGAGAGCTACTTTCTCAATCAGGAACCCTGAACCTAAGAATAGACTTCCAGGACATGTAATAATATTTCAGATTTGTATTAAATTTAATTCATAGTCATTCTAAATCAATTAAGCAAAATTTTCTGAATTTAATTTTCTTTTTCTTAACACTCCTTAAGTTTAAACCTTAAATCTTTAACATTTTCTAAAATAAAAATTCTGCAATGGATTTTGATAAAAACCGCAATAAGGATTCTAAACCTAAAGTTTGGTATCTTTATATCTTAGTTTTAATCTTCATAAGAGGACATAAAAGTAGTGCAAAACTTCCGTTCAGAGAATAAATTTTATCTTTCCTGGGACGGGTATTCTTCTAGCTCAGCATATATTTGAGAGAATATCAGTACTAGTAGAAGCAGAGTGAAGTATTAGTACAGTTTGTAAATAAGACGAAAACTGTCTTGTCCAATATTTGGAGAGAGGTCACAGATTGACTAGTTGAATGCTGCAAAGTCTACGGGATCTGCTATGAAAGCTGACTCCAAAAACGACTATTTCTCGCTTGCAAGCAGGTAAAAAAAAGGCGCAGAAGCCATTTTGTGTAAATTCTGGTGACTTTATATTTTTTGTGAAATTCAAATATCTCAGACTAGCGAGGGTGTAAACTACGCTTAAATATGATATTTTAATTTGTTCAGATTTCGTATATATTATTATAGGGTCGTGATTTCAAAAGTAAAAAAAAAAGTATTTAGGTGCCATAAGATAGAATTGAAACCAAAACTGTGGCCTGCAAAGCTTGGGAGGTTACCGCTGTACCAACATGACATGCATATAATACGATTAAAAATTAAGAATTAAAAATAAACTAAGATAAATGTACAAAATGTTTAAGAAATTTTTCAATTTTTACTCATTTTTGACACCTTAAAACAATTTTAACTGGTAAAAGACACACAAAAGGACGACCCATAAAAATCCAATCATTTGAGGCCCCCTAGCGCCGCTCTTCAACTTTTAGTTTCGGAGGAGATAGAGTTTGAAAATATGGAGACAGACAGACAGACGATACACAGACAGACATATTGCCATTTATATATTATACTAGACTACCCGTGACCCGTTGGGTCAGTATGTTATATTAGCTATGGAATTAATGTATGAGCATAACACTTGTGACATAAAGAAATAGTTTTTTTGTGACATAACAGAAACATTTCCATGAAAGTATATTAAGATGAAAAAAAGAATATAGATAGATTCGTATGAGTCGTTCTGTTTATAATTGTTTATTTTAGAAAAAACTTACAGCCATCGAATTATAAGTGGTTTGCCATACTTATAGGTAAATCTGCACTATTCAAATTTTGATATATTGCTTAATTTAACCCCCCCCCCAAAAAAAAACAATTTGGACGCTGAAAACGTACACAGTAAAACAATACGTTGTAAAATGCTCTTATGGTTGTCAAAGGTTAAAGTAGATTTATTTGTAAGAAAAGTGCGTTAAAATAACTTAAACGTAATACGGAAATGAACGATGTAAAAATGCAGAATATATTAACAATTGTTTAGATAATTTAAACGTGAAAAAAAAATGGGACGCTGAAAATGTACACAGTAAAACAATACGTTGCCAACGGGTCAAAGTTGATTTATTTGTAAGAAAATTGCGACAGTATACTTGTAATACAGAATAGTTGCAAAACATCCTCACCCTTCCCATATTAAATAATAATTTCGAAATGATAACGTTAATATTTCAGTGCGCAGGTCAAAATCTGCAAAAGAAGCGATTTGTGTTTATTTGGTTATGTTGTTGTGGGTTAATGTCTATGCGCGCATGTGCAACCGGATGTTGTAAACTGGAAAGTGGGTTACATCACTCGTTACAAGGTCATTTTAGTTTTATAATTATATAGATTTACATTGAATTTGATCCAGTCATTATAAACCAATTAAACAAGATTTCTTGAATTTCAATTTTTTTTCTTAAAACCCCTGAAGCTTAAGCCTTAAATCTTGGACGTTAAATTGAAATTCTCTAATAGATTTTGATCAAAATTAAAAGAAGAATATATACAAATGATCAAAATGATGTCACAGTAAGGAAAAAGAAAATTATAAAAAGGAGAGAGAGCACGTTCGAAAAGGCAATTACGTTAGATACGTGGATGACGTTCGAGAGCATGTTCAAGAAAACGATCATGTGAGAGAAGTCACAGCCATAACGAGAAGTCACACATGGCGGGAGAAGGAGGAAATAATTATTGTTGTACAACAACAAAAAATGAGTTTTTTTTTTTAAATTATTTGGACTATTATCCTTATCTTCTAGTTGTTGTTTTTTCTACGATGTTTCGGCCAATTATTGCTCTGGCCTTCGTCAGGTTAACTGCAGCGGGATAGGAATGTCGAATCCTCTAACTAAATCCACAGCAATTGCTGCCTTCAACTTTTGGTCAACTAATCCTCTGACTGCCTTTTGGTCAACTAATCCTCTGACTGCCTTTGGGTGGGATCGAAACCGCTACCTCTAGCTCCACGTTCACCTGGAATCATAGATATTTCGCATCTCTATCAACTGCACCACAGCCTCCAAAGGGCAATGAAGGTTGGATTTTTTGGTCTTATAAATCCAATTGTTCTTCTAATTGTTGGGTCCGTACTGATTGTTATAATATTGAATTAGTTTGGAATTATTCACTCATCTCCAAAATAATTCCAAACTTATTCAATCATAAAAAACGAGTTGTTTTTACTATTCTTTGTCTGTTTTGCGACTGAGCCTACAACGTGTTGCCTAACGTTATTTTTTTAAATATTTTTTAATATGTCTCTTTCTCTCTCTATAGATCTTCCCCTTTTTTTTTTTACTTATATGTGTCCCCATATCTTTTCTTTGTGTTTATTATTGCCATCTTTCTTGCTTCTATAGACATAATGTATCCTTAGATTTTTGTGAAATGCAAATATTTCAGATTTTCATAAATTTGATCCACAATCATCATAAGTCAATTCAACAAAATTGCTAGAATTTCAATTTTTCTTCCTTAAAACCGCTTAAGCTTAAAGCTTTCAATCTTAAACGTTAAATCGAAATTCTCTAAATAGATTTTGATCAAAATTGGAATAAGGGTTCTAGACCTAAAGTTTAGTGTCCTTATATCTTAGTTTTAATCTTTGTAAGGGGGCATAAAAGCAGTGTAAAAAAACTGTTCTGTTCGAAGAATAAATTTTTATCTGCCCTGGGACGGGTATTCTTGTAGCTCAGTACATATTCCAGCAAACATCAGCATCAGCAGCATCTGAGTGAAGTATTAGTTTTTAATTTAAATAAGTGCAAAATTGTTTTTATTTTTTTAACTAAATTTAATTATAAAGCTTGTAGGAAAGCAAAAGTCTATTATGTCATGAAATGTTGATGTCACAAGCACTCTTATATATATATATATATATATATATATATATATATATATATATATATATATATATATATATTTCTCCTCCCCTTTATATCTTCAATTATGCATATATATGACATTTTATTGTTGATCTGGATTCCCACCCGTTTACAATTACTTTACCACCCTTCAACGCCCACCCGATTTATTCTATCTGTTTCATCCACCCGAGAGAGTTCACCTAACTCCATTTTTTTTTTTTTTTTCAAATCAATAAATTTTTTTTTTCGAGTGACTAATCAAATCAAGAATGTTTAAGTGTTTGGATTGGATGGGCTGTTGTCATGCGCATCTCACGTATGGACCGTCATGTACAGTCCAAGGTCGTTCCCAAGTATGGGTGGAGACACACAAGAAAAGAAATTACATCGGCATACATGCACAAACAAATTTGTATTTGTATATATATACAAATATATATATATACATATATATATACATATATATATATATATATATACATATATATATATAAATACAAATTTGAAATATATATATATATATATATATATATATATATATATAGAGAGAGAGAGAGAGAGAGAGAGAGAGAGAGAGCGAGAGAGAGAGAAAGAGGCAGAGAGAGAGCAATTATGGACAAAATAAAACCATATGTTGGCATACATAGATTTATTTGTTGATTTAATAAGGAAAACAATAATTAGGGGAGATTTTATATGCGCTTTATATCTAGGTATTTCGAAGCCTAATGCTTTTCATCGGAAGAGGGGCTAGAGGTCTAAGTTGCAAACATTTAAATGCGACATCTTGCTAGGGGGATAATTGGAGGCATATTAAGGCATCTGGTATATAGGTTTGCTATATAGAGGAATAATAAAGCTTATTAATAATTCATTGGTTGTTTCGCCTCTGAAAAATATTAACCTAGAATTATATATATATATATATATATATATATATATATATATATATATATATGATGGACTCTCCCGTCAATTTCAATGTATGAGCTTCGCCACAACAACTAAGTTGCTCGGAAATCAACACAGATGATTTGTTTATTGTGGTGAAGGAATTGTGTAGAACCAACCACACTTTTTGGTATTACTGCTAACCTTTGTTGGTGCAGACGGCTGCCACAGGACATAGTGTACAGTAGACCGCAGGTTTTTACATCAGAGTTACCTTCTCCTAGATGCATGTCTTAATTAAGATTGGGGGCGCATCTGTCGCAGTGAATTAATACGCCTCCAGATACCAACCTGGATATTTCTATGACTCGGCGCAGTATATACAGGACCTAGCCTTCCTAAATGGTCACCCATCTGGTATTACCCAGGCTTAACGTTGCGCAACTTTGATGATCTGGCGAGAACCAGTGTGTCAACGTGATTGTGCTGTATGTATATATATATAGAGAGAAATTATCAGGTTTATGCCTGACGATTTCTTTCGAGAATGAAACGCGGAATATTCTGTGTAGCTTAATTGCTATATATTTTTTTATAATTTACTACTATGTATATATATACTAGCATGGATACCCAGCGTTGCCAGTGTCGACATGAAGTTCGGTTTGGCCACACCCGCTGCTATACTATATATATATCGTCCTCAACCAACCGGCGAAAGAGTAGGGGCGACATAGGAATGAATGAAATAATAAAGTAATGGACCTTTTGTATATATTAATCAAATTGTGAAAAACAAACAGACAGGAATACAAATATATATATATATATATATATATATATATATATATATATATATATATATATATATATATATATATATATATATAAAAGTGTAGCCGACGACAATTTTAGGTTTATGAAACTTTTTATCATTTTTTTAAAAATATTTTTTAAATATTTTCATAACACGTTTCGAGCCTAGTTTTAACTATCTTAAGATATTTTCAGTTAAGTTTTTTAGTTAAAAGTTTTTTTTAGTTAAGTTTAGTTAAGTTTCGTTAGTGCAGAATGTGTTTTTGAAAGGAATGCCAATATGATACTTTCTGCCTCCAGTTGGGGTAGTTTAAAAGTTTAAGTGGTCAATGTTAAGTCCATTTAGTGGGTGTCTATTTGGTGAATATTTTTATGAGTTTTTTTCCTTTTG
>NC_136499.1:104687445-104707445 GCF_053919585.1 Euprymna scolopes | reverse complement strand
TCACAATATTCTGTGGATCTATATTAAAAAAACCTTGTTAAACTTTGTGACATATTTCCATTCTATGGAGGTCAGGCGCGAACGAACACCCCATAATTTTATTATACCATATTTCTTCAAACTGAAACATAATTATCAAAGTATACTTACGCAGATAGATATGAAAAGTCTTTATTAAAGTTTGTGCCTATTTCCATTCTATGGAAGCCAGGCGCGAACACAGACCCCACAATTTTATTGTATCATCCTATTTAAGTTAAAACATATTTATCAAAGTATTATTATATACATCCATATCAAAAACACTTGTAAACGTTTTTCTTTAATTTTTAAATTTTTTATTTCCATACTTTGTGGACCAAACGCGTACGCAGACCCCACAATTTTAATGAATAATCATTATGCCAGATCAAACATACCCATTCCTGTGTCTCGATACATCTTCTATCCTTATATGTAATCAGTTTTCTATAATAGTCAACCATATAGGAGCCTATTCGTGACCAGATACACACACAGACGTTCAGCTTTATATTATAGATATATGTATATATATATGTATATATATATATATATATATGTGTGTGTGTGCGCGCGTGTGTGTGTACATGGTTATGTATATGTGTGTGCCGGTGTATGTGCATGTGTATGCATATGTGTGTGTATGTGCATGGGTACTCCTATTTTTATATATTCATCATTTATTTTCCATTTTACTTATATACGTGCATGTATATATGTATGTGTGTATATATGTATATATATGTATATATATATAGATATATGTATGTGCATGTGTGTATATGTATGTGGGTGTGTGGGTGTGCATATATATGTGTACATGTACATGCGTGAGTTTTGGTGTGTGCGTACATATATGTGTATGTACGTGTATAAACCTATTTTTATATATTTATCATTTATTTTCCACTTTAATTATATATGTGCATGTATGTATGCATATGTATATGTATGTGTGTGCATACGTATATGTGTATGTCTGCTTACATTGGGGCTCGACCTTGCATCTACCTAAGCCTTCTGTCTCTACCTGCGTCCTTACACACACACGCGCGCACTGACACACACACACACTCATGAAAAGGGGGGAAAAAACTTTAAAAAAATATTCACCAAATAGACACCAACCAAATGGACTTAACATTGACCACTTGAACTTTTAACCTGTCCCCATTGAAGGCATGAAATCTCATAATGGTATTCCCTTCAAAAATACATTCCGCACTAACTAAACTAAAATGTCTTCCAAAGGAAGATTCCATAAACTTTTAACTAAAAAAAGCTTTTAACTAAAAAACTTTTTACTAAAAAAAGCTTTTAACTAAAGAAACTTTTAACTAATTAATATCTGAGGGGAGCTAAAACTAGGCTGAAAACGTGATTTCAAAACATTTAAAAACATTAAAAAATCATAAAAGACTCAAAAATCTAAAATTGTTGCTGGCTAATTTTTTAAATGTACATTTTTCTCTCGTTGAAACTACACAACCATTACTAATAATATATACGAAATCTTCATAAATTAAAATATCATATTTAAGCATATTTTATGACTGGGCTACGCCGGGCGTCCATGCTAGCTTATATATATATATATATATATATATATATATATATATATATATATATATATATATATTAGTGTTTAATCGGAATTGGAATCGGGAATTGGAAAATTTGATGCCTATTTTCCGATGCCAAAATGATTCTTTTAATTATTTTTTTTTCAATTTTATTTTGTTGAAAGTAAAATCTTTCATTTCTGGTCATAAAGATAAAATAATAAATATTTATTGATGTTAAACCACTAGTGAAGCTAAAATCGATAGACCATCTTCCACAAATGTATTTTTACGTTTAGGAAAATATCTGCATCACATGTGTTATTACGAAAATCGGGGAATTAACAATTTTATACTTAAATAATTAGCGATTTATAAAGAATCGGAATCAGTAATTGTATCGGAATCCGGAATTTAGCATGGAATTGGTAATTGTTTCAGATGAGAATATAATGATAATTGTATCTGATGAGAAGCATAAAGCTTTGAAATGCCATGGCCTTAAGAGATTTTCTTTTTTTCATTATTGATCTGATGATTTCATAACGTTTTATTTAGCTTGAAGCTCTCATCCATCATTTCATATATCAATTGCTGCACATCTGTGTAGATTGATGCCTCTGTTCAGTCTTGAAAAACTGGACAAAATGCTTCTTTTGGCTGTCTCCAAATGTAGACTCGACCGGTAGTCAGAAATAAGAGGGACCAATTTTGGAGGTTTTTACACCACTCTAATCGCTTTGAAACATTTGTCTTTGAGAGCCGAGGTTTTCTAATTTTTTGAAATCAGTTTTTTTATTCAATCTTCACCCCAAACAAGGCAAGTGCCATTTTGAAGTAGGGGGTTACTATCGAGGACAATTTGCGGGGGCATTATGAAGGGAGATTAGTAGAAAGATGTTTGTTCACATTACACTTGAACTTCTGCATATCAGTACAGTTGGGAAAGCAGTATCCGGGAAGGGAGTTGCAAAGACTTGCAGTTCTGAGGAAGAAACTATTGGAGTAAAAGGCTTTCTTACACCTAGGGATCTCTACTGTAAAGGGGTTGGACTTAGTTGCTTGTCGGGTTTGTCGGGGGTAGTCACATCGAGGAGGTACAAGTGTTTGCAGTTCGTCAGAGCATTCACCATTAAAGTATTTGTAGAACAGGCAGAGGGATGCAACATTTCGTTGATAGGACAGAGGCTGAAGCTTAGATGACAGTACAGGACCTATCAGGTTGGCGACTCTCTTTTGAACCCTGTCCAGAAGTGAGAGACAAGCAGCAGATGCACCAGCCCAAATGTGACAGCAATACTCAATACATGGGCGAATGGTGGCCTTATAGAGGTACAGGATACTTTCAGGCGTAAGTAATTTTCTGGCACAGTAGAGAGAGTCCACATTCTTTGCAGCAGCCTTGGCAATGCTCTCAATGTACATATTCCAGTTCATGTTCCCTGTAAACGTTAGACCAAGGAGTTTAAAGGAAGTACTTTCAGGCAGTATATTCTTAGCCATTGCTATTGGTGGTAGAAAAGGTTTCTTGTAGTTATTGAAGGAAACAAGCTTAGTCTTGGCAGCATTGAATATGACCATCCATTTTTGTCCCCATTCCACTACAGATTGGAGGTCATCCTCTAGTGATTCTGCCATTTCCTTAGATATGTGTTTTTTTTGGGTTTTTTTTACACGGTGGTCACACCTTATCAAGGCCCGGAAGACACTCAGGGATAAGGGTTATTGCAAGTACAGTACGTTAGTGTGGAGATTTAATGAAGTGTCTACTTAAGGGGGCGGTTCATCAGGAATTTGTTTATGTTGGACTTGAACACATCCAGGTTGTAGTCAGGTGGGAAGCAGTCAGACGGAACAGAGTTCCACAGGTGTGCAGATCTAAGAAAGAAGCTTTGTTCATGGAATCTAGGTTTTGATTTAGGGCATCCCTCACTAAGCCACAAAGTCTATTTTGTACTCTGTCAAGGCAGGATAGGCTGTTTTTAGCAGCTCCTGCCCAGATATGGCAGCAGTATTCCATTCTTGGCCGTACTTGGCTTTTATATAGATAGAGAATTGCATCAGTAGTGAGATATCATTTTGTTTTATGCGATTGCATATCGACACCTCGAAAATCTTGCCGGAAAAAAAAAGCAATTATTTTAAAACTTGAACTTTCGTACATTTATTTAAACTAAGACCCCCTCCCCCCAAAAAAAAGCTTACAGAATTTATTCCCATGAGAAAAGTAATAAGTTTTTGTTAGTGTTCTAAAATGCTATAATGTCTCTGAAATGAAAAATCATTTTACTTCTAATTAATATATTGCTGAAGGAAACATAGTTGACAAAGTAGAGCAGCATCTTATTGAGAAGGAAACTAAGAAGTGGCGGGAAATTCTAGCTAGATTGCTGGACATCATCAGGTTTCTCGCCAAGCAGAACGTGACACTACGGGGTCACCGGGAAGACATCCATAATGATTAAAGAGATCAAGAAAAAAGGGAATTTTTAGAATTGGTAAATTTATTGGCCAAGTATGACCCTGTGCTCCGTGAACATTTGGTGAAAGTTAACCTGGGAAAGAAAATCGCTGCTTCTTATCTGTCACCTGAAATTCAAAATGAATTTGTGAGCATTTTGGCAAAGCAGGTGAGAAAGAAAATCATCGATCAGATCAAAGAAAGCAAATATTTTTGCATAATGTTTGATAGTACTCTTGATGTATCTCACAAGGACCAGATGAGTGAGGTGTTGCAAATGACGAAAATAAAGTGACAGTGGAGGAGTTGTTTCCATCGAGACAAAAGGTAAAAGCGCGGAGGACATTTTGTAACTGATTTTGAGGGAACTGGAGAATGATGGGATTCAGATTGGTGACTGTATTCGCCAGGAATTTGACAATGCTGCTATTATGGTACGCCACCGATCGAAACGAATTTCCGAAATCAACCCAAAAACTCTATTTGTGCCATGCACTAACCATTCATTAAATCTGGCTTGTGTACATGCCGCTTCTGTAGCGGTTCACTCTGTTACATTTTTTGGCATACTGGACCGGTTAGTCTCGTTCTTTTCTGCATCTACACATCGCTGGGACGTCTTGATTCAGTTGACTGGTCTAAGTATCAAGCGGACTATGAAACAAGATGGAGTAGTCGAACAGATGCTGTAAATGATGTGGTAAAAAAATTATTTAATTCTCAACTCAGTATTGTCGTTTCCGTTTCTTTTATTTCTGAGCTTTTAGAAAACTATTCTCCCAGAAATCAATGACACCCAGAACTATCTTCAAGAAAAGGGGCTGGATCTGCAACAAAGTTCTGTCAGGCTGACGGCGTTGAGAGATTGCCTTCTTCACAATAGAGAAAAGATGGTGGACACCACAATAGACGAGTCAAAAAACTCCGCTCTGAAATGGGGATAAGCATGGCGTATCGTATTCACAGAAGAAACGAATGGGTGGTTAACGATTGACTGATGCAGCACTGGGGTTTGACACTTGACGGTTGAGTTGAGACGGGAAATGTTGTCTGTTATAGACAGGTTAACTAAAGAAATATCTTGCAGATTTCGGCAAGTTCACAATCTTGCAAGTAAATACGCTTTTCTTACACCGTTAAATCTGCTTAATGATAATTATGATTGTCAGCTTGGTGAAGTTGACGAAGATATAGAAAAAGATAAATTCTTTGCCGAAGGGAAGAGATTACAGTATTTTATGAAAGATTCAGGAAAAGACAAAATCAATGGACCTCTTGAACTTTTGAACTTTATACAGAGTTCCTAATATTGTGATCTTACTTCGCATTTTTCTTACTCGAGCTATTAGCGTTGCTAGCTGTGAGCGCTCTTTCTCAAAACTGAAACTCATAAAAAACTACTTTCGATCAAAAATGAGCCAGACAAGGCTTGCAGACTTGGCAATCCTTTCCATAGAGAGGGAACTTATCGATAGAGTGAATTTTGATAGAGTTATTGATAACTTTGCCGAAAAAAAAAAATGCAAAAAGTATGTTTGTAAATTTTCAACCAACTTGATGTCTTGCGATAGTTCTCTCACAAAAAATAAATTTATAGCTTTATTTTTAATTCATGAATACATTCATTTAAAAAGGTTTTAACTTTTTCTATTTTATTACATAGGCATCACCACTTATCAAGGTCGAGAGGCCACTCAAGGATAAGGACTAAAGAGTGTACAGCAGTCAAAAGGACAATATAGTAATCGATAGTAATGGAAATTCAGTAAATTTGTTAACAAGTTGGACGGCTTATCAAGAACTTGTTTACGTTAGACTTGAAGACAACCATATGGTAGTCAGCTGGAAAGCAGGAAAACGGAAGACAATTCCACAGGCGAGCAGTTCTAAGAAAGAAGCTTTGTTCATGGGATCTACGTTTAGGTTTAGGCACAAATAAAGAGTGGGAGGAATTATTGATAGTGTTTTCAGCTAGACGGGTGTTTCTTGTGAAAGTTTGGCAAGGGGGAACCATTAATGTAGATCAGGAAAAGAGTTGGACTCAGTCGAACACTTTCCATGAAAATAAGGACACAGCAGAGACAAACTCGCAACATCTCTTCTGTGAGAGAGAGGTTGCAGGGAAGAGAAAAGGACATCTCTTATGAGACTACAAAGTCTATTTTGAACTCTATCAAGGCAGGACAAGTCCTTTCTAGCAGCTCCTGCCCAGATGTGGCAACAGTATTCCATCCTTGGACGTACCTGGCTCTTATATAGATAGAGAATTGCATCAGCAGTGAGATATCTACTGGATCAATAGAAGTATCCCACCATTTTTCCAGCAGCCTTGGTAACAGATTTGATGTACCTGTTCCATTTAAGATCAGGAGTAAAGGTCAAGCCCAGAAGCTTATCAAAACTTGAGGCTCCTCAAGGCGAGAACCATTCATTTCATCTGATGCCAGATGGGGATCAGAACGTTGATGATGTAAAGAGAGAAGCTTAGTTTTAGATGCATTAAAAGTAACCAGCCATTCCTTTCCCCATTGCACCATGTGCTCAAGATCAGAGGAGAAAGAATCGGAGAGAACTTGGTCGTTTACTGACTTAGATGTGCTACCATAGATGGTAGTGTCATCAGCATAAATGTCTACAAATTATTTAAGGATATGATTTGGAAGATCATTAATGTAGATCAGGAAGAGAGTTGGACCCAGGACGGACGCCTGAGGGACTCCAGCATTAATACTATGAGCTTCTGATTTCTACCCATCAACCACAACTCTTATGACCCTGTCAGAAAGAAATGATTTAATAATTGAGAAGACATTTCCAGCTATATCATAGCTAGAGATCTTGTAAAGTAAACCTTCATGCCATACCCTATCAAAGGCCTTAGATATGTCAAGGGCAATTGCCCTAGAAAGAAACTATTTTTATAAAGGATTGAAACATTATTAATAACAACAAATTTCTTAAATTTCGTGCTTAAACCGAGCGATTATACACACGGATTTAAAAAAACACAGATACAAGACGTTTTTTTTTTCTCTTCAGGAGGCTGGACTTCTTAATAATAACATTATGAAGAAAAAAGAAAACTACATCGGACTATCCTTTCCTTGATGCAGCCATGTTTTTTGTAAAAATTTGGAAGTAACAACAATAAAAAAGTAAATAAAAATGATTTTATCATTTCTTAACCATTTCATGTTTTAAAATTTCAAATATTCTCATTTAAATTTATAAAAATATGTTTTCTAAAATGTGTGACTTTCCATTTCTTAAATTTTGCACTTAAACCAAGCGATTACACACAAGGATTTCAAAAAGCGCTGATACAAGACGTTCTTTTCTCGTCGAGAGGCTCGACCTCTTAATAACATTATGAAGAAAAAAAAAACTACATCGGACTATCTTCTCTTTGATAAAGCCATGCGTTTTGCGAAAATTCGAACTTTAACAAGAAAAAAGTAAATAAAAATGATTTTATCATTTCATAACATTTTCAGGTGTCCAAATGTTCTCATTTAAATTTATTATTATATTTGTTTGTGTAGCCAATTAATTTCATTTAACATTTTTTTATAATTTGAATTATACGTTTTTATTTTGAAAAAAACTATTTGGTTTATTCTGTTTCATATTAACGTTCACATAATAACCTTCAGATTAATGTTTACATTCTTATTATTACTCAAATTATTGAAAAGAAATTGTTAAATTAAATTAAAATGTAAAAAAAAGAGGAATTGTGTAAACATTAATCTGAAGAGAATTGTGTAAACATTAGTTCAATGAAAATAAATATTTTGAGAGCTTTTTGGAATTTTGAAGGTTTTAACAGGTTGTCATATACCAGCAGTAGACAGGGAGCGGCAAAACAGGTAATCATATACTAGCGGGCGGGGAGCAAAACATGTAATTATATGCTAGCGGTGGGGGGGGGCAAAACAGGTAATTATATGCCAGAGGAGGAGGAGCAGAAAATTTTCAGACCGCCCCGGGCGGCAAAAGCTTATGCTATGCCACTGCTTTTGAGACAGTGCTTCTTGAAACACTAAGCATTCGTGCACTTTCTGTTACATTAGCACCTACCATACGAACTCCAACAATTTGGCCTGTTTGGTTGGTTGTTTTTGTTTTATGGCAGATCAACCCTTTTCAAGTTATTTAATGCCAAATCCAGTGATTTTTAAGAAAATTTTTTTAATAGAATATATTTGGGGTTTTTTTTTCAAGTCGATTTCTATTTAACCCATAGTTAGGACCCTAACAGGTACTACCACTCCGGGTCAAAGTGGATCTGGGAGCAATGGCAATTAAGGGGTGACTGCACATTCCCAAAAACCCACAAGCTGGGGTCTCACCATCGGATATAGTTTAAGGTCATATCCAGGATCGGCCTCTTTGGAAGTCTATAAGGCTTGCCATTTTTATAGGAAAAACTTTTGATATCTTTAAATATCTGTAAAAGAAATTTATTTTATATATTAAGCATATGGTATCATATGACATAAATAATGAACAAAAAAGCATTAAAATTTCTAAGATTTGATTGTTTAAAACATGTTCAAAGATTGACACCAAAAATGTTAAGAGTTTCTCTTATTTTGTCCAACCTCTGTGTGTGTGTGTGTGTGTGTGTGTGTGTGCGTGCGTGTGCGTGCGTGTGTGTGCGTGCGCGTGTGTAAAGCTAGTAACTGTATATGCACAAACATGTATATTTAGGCAGCATTCTTTCTTTTAAGCATACTTTGTTATATAAAATAGACATTTCATGTCTACCAATATTTTGAACAAGTTTGAAACCTTCCGTCTTTTTCAGAAATTTTCCTGCTTTTGGTCGTAACACTATTCTAGGGTCGGGCGACTTTAGATCGCCTCGCTGGGCAGTATTCGGTGAGTTAAGAGGTCATGTGTGGTTGACACTTGTAAAGAGAATTCCAGATCGACCCCAAAGACATAATGAACTAGTTTCCATTTTGCACAAATCAGAAAAGTGAATTTCTCAATATTAAATGAAGATGACAGTTTTGAACGTACTTAGTGAATGTTGACAGAGTTACCCGTCAGGTCAGCCACCTGTCTTATGTTGGAAAAGGATATAAATCAAGTTTTGTTTTTTTGTTGCTGATAACAAGAATGGTGTGGAGGGATGATTGTAAAAGAGAAAGAAAGAAAATAGAGATTTCAGAGGGAGGGGGAGGAGAGAGAGAGAGAGAGAGAGAGAGAGAGAGAGAGAGAGAGAGAGAGAGAGAGAGAGAGAGAGAGAGAGAGAAAGAAGGACTTCAGGAGAAAAAAAGAAAGGAAAAAGAATGAAAAAAGGGACCAGAAAAAGAAAAAGTAACCTCAGCTGGTGGGGTTGTTGGTTGGTTGTTTTGTTTTACGGCATATCAACCCTTTTCAGGTTATTTAATGCCGAATCTGGTGATTTTGAAGAACGATTTTTTAATATATAGTATATTTGTTATAAGTTGTATTCTATTTAACCCATAGTTGGGACCCTAACAGGTATTACCACTCCGGGTCAGAGTGGACATGGGAGCAATGGCAATTAAAGGGTGGCTCCACACTCCCTAAGGCCTGCAAGCTGGGGCCTCACCATCAGATATAGTTTAAGGTCATATCCAGGACCTCAACTGGTGGGGGGGGGATTGGCGAGCAGAAACAGATGGCAGACGACAATAACAAGAAGAAAGATTGGACACATTTTTGGTTCCTTGCTGGTTTTCGATCATTTATTTTTTGTGTATGCATTGTTGTCGATGAGTAGTTTTTGCTTATATCTAATTTTAGCAATTTTGAAGAGGCAGGATATTGAGTGATCATTTTTTGCTGAAAAAAAGTAGAAAGAAAAATGTATTATTATGATGGCCTCCCTAGAAGTAACAACAGATAATTTAGATGGAGAAGATGGTGCATGGATTGGCAGAAGTGGTTCTGTTGGCCTCGAGGTGAGCTGCAACACCTGTCACAGGGTTTGTTGAGATGATGTGTGCTAGCAACTAAGATGCAACCAGACCCAAGCTACGTAAACTGTTATGTAAACAGTGCACTGACAAGTAGACTGATTTTGGAGCCATCGAAGAATGGATACAGTGACGTAAAATGGATGCTGAAGGCGTTGACAGCTTGGTTAAAAGTATTGAAGGGATTGCAGTGCACGCATTCCCTGGAGGGGTAAAAACACTAAAAAAAAAAACTCTGTCTGCTATAACTTGGTACGTAAATTTTATTTCTTCCTTCTGTTAATTTAATTTTATTTCGTTGGACTCTTTGCCTTTGCCTTTTTTATTTCAAAAATTATTCTCCCATTTGTGGGGAGCCACATGTAAAAATCTTTTGCAATTTTAACTTCCCCTATTAATTTCCCTGAAACGGTGGTTGCAAGATTTCCCGCGCTTTTTAGCCTTAACTTCTTTATTTACTTTCCTTTCTTTTCTTTCTAGTTTCTCGTATTTCTCTCATTATAGCCAGCCACGTGTTTTATTTATTTTAATTAATTTCCCTGAAACTGTCGTTGCTGGATTTCCAACCATACAAACATGACCTGGTGCTCTTGTGTTGTGTTATATTTGTCAAATTGCATCTCCTTTTTGTGACTTTTTTTTTGTGACTTTAACCATGAGTAAAAAAAAAAAAAAAGGAAATAGAACGGTGTCTTCTGAGGAAAAAAAAAGAAAGAAGATGTCGACCGAAATGAAGCAAGAAATAATCAACAAACATGAGTGCGGTGTCCGTATGAGTGATCTTATGAAGCAATACGATCGGCCATCATTGATGATCTGCACGATATTGAAACAGAAAGATACCATAAAAATTATAAAACCGACCAGGGTTGTTACTTTTTTTTCCAATTTGAGGACCGACGCCCATGATGAGATGGAGAGACTTCTGTTGCGGATACACAACAAGGAGCAGATGGGAGATACCATTACGGAAAGCATCATCTCCGAGAAGGTGCTATGTGATAAGGCATGGTAAGCAGCGAGTGCAGATACCAAAGCTGTTTGTGAGTTTGTGCAGCACTTCATTTCACTAATTTCGGAAGAAGGTTATGTCCTGCAGCAAGTGTTTAACTGTGATGAGACGAGCCTTTTTGGGAAAAAATGCCACACAGGACATTCATTACCACTGAAGAGAAAAAAAGCTTCCAGGCCACAAGCCCACGAAATATCATCTAACCTTAATTCTTTATGTTGATGTTAGCAATGACTGCAAAATAAATCCACTGCTTTATTATGCAGCGAACCCACATGCATTTAAGATTCATAAAGTCTTAAAAGAGAGACTACACGTGATGTGGAGAGGCAATGCACAAGCATGGCTGACCCAAGAGTTCTTCACTGAATGGGTTAATTTGGCTCTTCAGTGAAGCAATATCTCCAGGAAAATGGCCTTCCCTTGAAATGTTTGCTCGTTCTGGACAATGCTTCCGCACACTCCCACTACCTAGGAGACGACATAATAGAAGATTTCAAATTCATCCGGGTGCTCTTCCTCTTCCTCAATATCACCCCAATCCTTCAGTCCATGGATCAGCAGGTGATCTCAAGCGTAAAAAAAAAACTGTACACTAAGTATTTATTCCAGAAATTCTATGAAATTACAGACAACACTCAAATGACTATCTGGTACTACCAGATCAGGCTGTCTGAAAATATTGGCTTCCTGAGACGAAATTCACCCTAACATTGATGCTTTTTTTGTTTTTCTATTTCCTTTTGCAAAACTTAATTATGTTCTGCAAAACCAAAAACAAAAACAACCCACCTTTTCCCTTTTCCTTCTTCCCATTTCCCCTTTCTCTTTCTATCTCCCCCCCCCCACTTCCTGACTGGTTTCCTAACTTTAAATGTATCGAACATTAATACTGTAACCCTTTTCCCTCTCCCATTGCAAACCTCATTCATGTTCTGCAGGGCAAGGAACAAAAACAATAAAATCCATTATAAAATAACTGGATTCAGCATTAAATAACCCGAAAAAGGTTGATATGCCATAAAACAAAACATCCAAACCAAAGCAAATGATTATTCATGAGTTTTGGAAGGAACATTTCAGCATTACCATAACTCTGAAAATCGTGGATGCTGCATGGCAGGACGTTACGAAACGCACATTGAATTCTGCCTGAAAGAAATTGTGACCTGATTGCAGCACTGAAAAAGACTTTGAAGGGTTCGATCCCCAATCTGAGTCCGGCATGGTGTTGGCCGAGATTGTTTCTCTCAGTAAGTCGATGGGGCTGGATGTATATGAGGAGGATATTAATGTGCTGGTGCAGGAGCATGAGGAGTAATTGACAACAGCGGAGTTGGAATTACAAGTGATGCAACAGGCGGATGTGTTGCAAGAGGTCAGCAACAAGGATGAGGAGGAGCCGAAGAAGATGACATCTACAAAGGAGATTAGAGAGGTGTTGGTTAAGTGGGAGGAAATTGCTACTTTCGTTGAAAAGAAACATCCAGAAGAAGTGGCTACTGTTTATGCTATAGCTCTTTGTAATGACACTTGCTTTACACATTTCCAGTAACATTTTGAAAGGGAAGCTGAGACAAACCTTGAATAGGCTTTAGTTTGAAAGACCTTTTTGAGTCAAACTAAAACGCAAAAGAACATAAAAAAGTAAAAACTGATAATGTTAAAAAACAAAAAATACAACAAAAAAAAAAAAACCCAAAAAACAGAAAAAAAGAAAATTAGTGCAGTCAAAAAATTTAGTTTAAGTTCATTTAAAGTTAACTTTTATTTTAAGTGTAAGTACGGACATATCGTAAACAGGAGCTGTTAGAAAGGACTTGTCCTGCCTTGATAGAGTTCAAAATAGACTTCGTAGCCTCGTAGGAGATGTCCTTTTCTCTTCCCTGCAACCTCTTTCTCACAGAAGAGGTGTTGCGAGTTTGTCTCTGATGTATCATTATTTTCATGGAAAGTGTTCGACTGAGCTTCAGTCTATGGTCCCCCCTCGCTAAACTTTCACAAGAAACACCCGTCTAGTTAAAAACATTATCAATAATTCCCCCCACTCTTTATCTGTGCCTAAACCTAAACATAGACTCCATGAACAGAGCTTCTTTCATAGAACTGCCCGCCTGTGGAATTGTCTTCCGTTTCCCTGCTTTCCAGCTGACTACAATATGGTTGTCTTCAAGTAAATAAGTTCTTGATGAGCCGTTCCATATAAGTTATCAAATTTACCGAATTTTCATTACTAATGATTACTATATTGTCCAATTTCTACTGTACACTCTTTAACCCTTATCCTTGAGTGACCTCTTGGCCTTGATAAGTGGTGATGCCTGTGTAAAAAAAAAAAAGGAAAAGAAAAAAAAAAGCCTCTCGCGCTTCCTCACTCTCGCCATCACTCCTCCACCACCACGCATTCACATCCATTAGCTGCTGCTTTCTTCCAGTCATTGTAAAATGCTTATAATAAACTCGCATTTTATTTCCTTAATATCATCTTATTAATCTTATTACTGTTTTTTTTTTATATTTAATTACTATTTGAATGTGTTTTTAGTAATTAGAAATATGTGTTTTATAGTTAATTAATGTTAACTTGGATGATTGTGGGAACCAGAACGAGTTAATTGGTTTTAAGTTAATTTCTTATCGGAAAATTTGTTCAAGATAAGAGAAATTCGAGATACGAGCTTCATCTGGGAATGAATTAATCTCATATGTAGAGGGACCACTGTGTGTGTGTGTGTGTGTGTGTGTGTGTGTGTGTGTGTGGGTATATATATATATATATATATATATATATATATATATATATATATATATATATATATATATATATTTACTGTGTGTGCAAAATCAAAACTTCAAGAGAAGGTGTTGATGGCAATGAAAAGTGTATTTCATTTTATGTTACAATTATTTCAATGTCCAGTTCGACAATTTCAAGCATTATATAGTTTGAAAATTTTCAAAAACCAGCATTTCTTCAGACTTTATGAATAAACACACTTTTGGCAATGTAGCATTTTTTTTAATAGATAGAAAAAAGAGGGGGGGGGATCCCTAACGGGAAAAACATTATTCACCCAGTTTAAGTAAATTCATGTTATTAATGAACTGCCATTTTGTTTTGCAGAATAACTGGTGAATTATTGAAATTTTTATTGCCTAAATATGGCTTGAACAAGTAAACACCATGCATTTAGTGTGGAAAATTTTCTCGCCACCGGAAAATCTGTAACTGCAACCTTAAGAAATTTCAGAAACCATTTCCAACTGAGAAGACGCGGCGTTATGTTAAGAGTGAGGTGTTCAACGACCAACAACCAGTGATGGACTGAAAGCTGCCATTTGCAAAACAATAAATTAAATTCCAGGAGAAATGACTCGGACGACGATTGAAAACTAGGATACGCTTACAGTAGTTTATTGTAGTTCAAGGGGGGGGGCATCTTGAAGACATCATTTAAAAAAAAATAGTTTATACAAAATGGCAATCATATCGCATTGTTAGATATGTAATAACATTTTCATAAAGTATTTTCTTGTCTATTTCTTTAGAAAAGTGAAATACGGAAGATTGTTTTTGTATATACAGCTTTTATTTTATTTTATTCTGACCTTGGAAGCATGTTGCCTTGGGGTCATGCATTTTGGACATGTATATATTATTTGACGGAGAGTTCCAGAGGGAGATAAATAGCATGCAATTATTGCCATTTTTTTTTTTTTTTAAATAAATTGTGCATTTTGTCTTGTTTTAGCACATTTGAGTTACTTCCCTTGCTATTATGATGATTTTTTTTTTTTTTTATATAATAAAGATAGAAAACTCATGTTTATTTTAATAATGCGATTATATTTAAGTACTTCTGGCATGCCAATTAAGGAGATATCATTGATTTTAGTTTAAATTGACACAAAAAAATCAGTAGTTACGATTGTTTGTTTTTTAATCGACTTTTTTTTTATTTTCCAAATTTCGCTATTAGAGTTGCAGTTGCACCAAAAACTTTATGGAGTAAGGGAGATAACTTTCTTTATTCGAATATTTTTAATGAGGAAAACAATTAAAAAAAGAAAAAACGATTTTTATCGGTTTCTCAACCGGGGTCCATGTGAACCCCCATGGTACATGCAAAGTTAATATCGGTTCAGTCTTCCTTCAAGATAAACTGTTGATATATGTTCTTCGGTTTACTTTGCATTACTAAAAAATAAAATAAGCTATAAGGGTTCACCAAAATACATTAAAAGGAAAAGAAAGTTATGATTAAAAAAAAGGTTGAGAACCATTGGAAGGAAAATAAATAACGTTATAACTAAATTAAATAAACTTCACAGTTAAAAAAAAAAAAAAAAAATTACATTTAATGGAATTCTGGTCGCAGAGAAGGGGGAAAGGACCAAGTGCAATGCACTATAACTTATATTAAAGAACAATATGTTAATTAACAATGTTTTCTTTTTATTATTATTATTTTTACATGTTTTAAATACAGGATGGAAACGATAAAATTGTTGCCCTAGAAAAGACGACATGATCCTATTTCCGTTTGATGAAAACTGGTTTTCTTTATTTATTTATTTTTATTTTTTTGCAGAACATCTACTGGTTGACCAGTTGCGTACAAATCCCAAGAGAAATAGGAGTCTTCTATCATGTCTGAAAGCGACACAATGCTCATTATTAGATTAGAGATGCGCCACTATACAACTCTCTATCGATCCAAGTTATATTATTATTATTATTATTATTATTGAAACTATCGACTCGAGAGAATCCCCCGCCTCACCCTGCATCTCAATCACTCCTTAAAAATGGCTTTTTGATCCAAGTTGATTAAAAAGCAGAGTTTCAAAAATGATCCAATATTGCCCACATGCCAATCATCTTGAATTGTGTGAAATGTTCTTTATAAAAAGAAAGAAAATCTTGGGAGAATTGATAGATAGATAGATAGATAGATAGATAGATAGAGGGTGAAACAATAAAATCGTCACCCTAGAAAAGACATGATTCCATTCACGTTTGATGAAAACAGGTTAATTTTTCTTTTTTTTTTTTTTTGCAGACTATCTACTAGTTGGCCAGTTGTGTACAAATCCCAAGAGCAATAGGAGCCTTCTATCATGTCTGAAAGTGACACAATGTTCAACCAACGAGATCGGAGATGCACTACTCATTCTCTTTACTGATCCAAATTATGACAACAGGACGATTGCTAGCACCTTCAAAATGCATCGCTGGATTGCCACAAGTAAGAAGGATGTGCCCAGGGTGATGAAAACAAAGTTTCCAGCCAGGGTTATGGTTTTTGGTGTGGCTCTAAATGAAGGCCACATCATTCCATCTCACATCTTTAAAGTTGGCTTGAAAATCAACACCAAAGTGTACCTAGATATGCTGAAGAGTGTGGTGATCCCCTGGTGCAATTAGGTGGCTGCTGGCAGACTCTGAGTGTGGCAGCAGGACTTGGCGCCGGCCCACAAGCCCAAAGGGACCCAGATTTGACTTCAGGAGTGCTACGACTTTGTACTCTCCTCTCACTGCCCCTCTTCTCCTTGATTTGAACCTGCTGGATTACTTTGTTTGGTCATATATCAAGAACATCACCAACATGACCTCCCACAATACTAAAGCCTGCCTGATCATCACCATCTGCCGAGTATTTGCCGAGCTCCAGCCGGTGCTTGTGGAAAAGGCATACTCCTAGTTTCGGACCCATATCAAGGCGGTGATTGAAGCTGAAGGCTGTTATATATGCATATACATACATATATATACAAAAGACATTTACTGCAGGTTGACAGTTGAGGACACTTCTGATAGCTGGGGCTTCCGGTAAGATGGTATTCTGGAAATAAAAGGTGTTTTAAACTACTCGGAGTCAATCTCTTTCCTCATATCTCTTCCACAGGACATCCTGATCTCTACTCACTCATAATGATATTAAATAAGTATCTGCACGGTAAGACAAACTTATTTTATTGTCACACTCACAAATAGATAAACTTTGCTTATATAAATCACATACATAATGATGTATGTATACAACAAAGGCAGCTACATTGAGTAGATGTCAGCTCTACTACATAATCAAGTTACCTGAATTGATTTTTTTTCAATAAAAGTTTTAAAATAAAGCTGTAGTGTTGTCTTCTTTAGGGCGACACTTTTATCGTTCCACCCTGTATTGTTTTGTTTGTTAATTGTCATTATTTTGTTGCTATTTTTTTCCTCTTAATTTTCTAAGATAAGTTTTTAACTGATCGTGCATATTTACTTACTCAGGCGTGGCCTACATAAACAGAAGGGCGTTCTACTAATGTCACGTGACCTGCATTACAAGGATAGTTATTTTCTGTCTCAATTCACAAACAAATTGCAGAGGGATTTATAAAACTGGCCCAAAACGGACTGTATTTTCTTTTCTAGAAGATAAAGAGACATTTTACATTTGGACACAAGCAAATAAAAGAGTATTTTTTTGTCAGGAAAATACTGTATTGAAGGATTATTTTTTTAATTGCATACATTTATTAATTTTGAAATGCACCTGTTTTAAAATAATCCTTGTAATTGTTGTCTATTGCCTAACCATGGCTACTGTACTTTATATGGTGACGTCATCATGTTATCTGACTTTAGTGAAACAGCCTTCTATTCCCGTAGGCCGTGCTAGAGAAGGTTAATATGCACGGTCGCCAGTTTTTATATAAATAAATAAATAAATAAATAAACTTTCGGCGCTTCTACAGAATTGAGACGAGATTTTGTAGTCGATAAATGGAATTTTCAGATAAAAGATACAATGGTTTCAATTGATTTTTTTGTCAATTCTAATAAGTTACAATGGTAGCTTCCAAATTTATGCAGCCGGAATTACTTGAATATTACTGAATTATTGAAAAAAAAAACAACTTTAATCGTGTTAGCAGGTGAAAAATTGCCGCCATCTTGTTTAATTCAAAAAGAAAATTATCTCCCTTTTTAACTTTCCAGTGTCTTACGATCGTTTTCGTCAAATTCTATTTTTTATTTTCTTTAATAAATAACTTTCTACCTTATCGATTTTCGTAATTTTTTTGATATAATCATCTTTAAAATATGAGGAATACGTAGATACCATTGTTTTCATGTGAAATTCGGTTTTACGATTTCTGAAAGTTCCTCCCAATAGTGCAGAAGCGCCAAACTTTCTTATCTTAATGTAATCTTTGTCCAAAATTGCCTCTACATTAAAAAAAAGTATAGTTATTCAGATTGGCACTGATGGTGACAATTAAAAGTAAAAAAAAAAAAAAATACAGAGAAGTCTGTATAATGTACTGACTCGTTACGGAAAGAAGATGTCATATTCCAAAAATCATATAAATCGATCAAGTAGTTTTATTTGAAACTAAGAAAATTAAAATGTACGATTTTTATCTACTAAACTGCATTGAGTGTAAGGACTGAGTTTTCACCTCTTGATTTGAGTCGTCTCCCTCCTTTTTTTATTTCATCGGATTTAATCATGGCAGACCAATACTTTACTATTCGTTTAGTTGTAAAACTTAATTTTCTTGAACAATAAAAAAAACTACTCAATCAAATTATGTGATTTTTGGAATATTTCATCTTTGTTCTGTAACGAGTACGTACATAATACAGACTTTTCTGTATTTTCTTTACTTTTGATTGCCGCCATAAGTGCCATACTGAATAAGCACCAAAATAAAATAACAAATAAAAAAAAAATCTGTATGTGACGGAAAGAAAATATCGTATTCTCCTAAACTCAAGTTAATCAATCAAGTAGGTTTATTTTTATAAAGAAGAAAGAGGTTTTTTTTTCCATGTCTTCATGGCTTTCTAAAATCTCGAAGTTTGAATCATTTTCAGTTCTCTCCCTTGTTTTCCAGCCTGTTCGCTTAGACACAAAAATTAATTTTCTAATTTACAAATAAACCTACTTGATCAATTTACGTGATTTTTCTTTCGACCAATGTCAAATTTCTTTCCAACTCCTCCAAAAACTTTAAAATGACGACTCTTATAGGTTTTCGGTGATGCTGAAAACGAATATCACATTTAAATTTGGGGCAGATAAGTAGTTTTCATGATATGAAGGAATGACTTTTTCAAAAAGTGGGGATGGAATCACTTTCCTATATAAATTTATCGTAAAATGAGCACTCATTTTCTGACCACCTAGTAATTTCTTCATACTATAAAACAAATTTAACCGTGATATTTGTTTTCAGCACCACCGAAAACCGGCACTGTTTTTTGTTTTTTTTACAAAGATATTCGTTCATTTTTTTCATCTCATAATTTAGGACGCTAATTATGCTGTCAGTAAGCTTACATGAGCAGTTTACAAAAATATACTTTTGTTTTTCATTTTTTTTTTTTTTTTTGGAGATGGGTATTTAGTTATAGAACTTGTATAGTTTTTAACAGGTGTTTCTGTAGTTTAATTAACCGTTTTTCCGTAAGTAACGTGGCGATAACTATACAAGTTCTATAATGAAAAAAGAACTAAAAACAAAAGTATGTTTTTGTAAACTTGCTGACAGCATAATTAGCGTCCTAAATTATGAGATGAAAAAATGAATGAATCTCTTAGTGAAAAACAAAAAAAAAAACAACAAAAAAAAAACGCCGGTTTTCGGGAGTGCTGAAAACGAATATCACAATTAAATTTGTTTTATGATATAAAGAAATTATTAGGTAGCCAGAAAGTGGCTGCTCATTTTTCGTTAAATTTATATAGGAAAGTGATCCCCCACTTTTTGAAAAAGTCATTTCTTCATATCATGAAAACTACTTATCTGCCCCAAATTTAAACGTAATATTCGTTTTTAGCACCACCGAAAACTGGTAAAATTTTAGAAAAAGTGTGAATTCGAATTAGAAGAAATTTTTTTTTTTCTTCTAGATTTCGGTGTGCTAAAAAAGAATCTAAAACCCGTATCCGTCGCAAATTAATAGTTTCGAAGATATTAATATTTTT
>NC_136499.1:104449945-104682445 GCF_053919585.1 Euprymna scolopes | reverse complement strand
CACCACCACCATAATAGTAACGTTATTTACAATTTTGAATGTGGTTGTGGTGCCAACTACTTGGGTCGAACGACATTAAGATTAGATGGAAGAATCCAACAACATGTACCCAGTAAAATTAGGAATGGAACCTACCAGACAACTGACATTGTTACTAACACATACGGGTCCTCAATTACTGATCATTTACTTAAAAACCCGCCTTGTGCAACGAACTTTGCACGGACTCTTTTTCTATTCTTAGTCGTGCTCATTCATTATATCACCTTAAGATCTTGGAGACTATTCACGTCCGACTTAGAAAACCTTCTCTTTGCAAGCAAAGGGAATGCCTCCTGGGTTTAAACGTGATTAATCTCTAGGGTATTCGACAATAACGCTGTTTTATTTTAATCATTTTCCCACTTTTTTTTCCCCCCCCGTAAATTGAATAGAACGCAATTTTAATCGCTTTTTCATTCTTTGTTTTAAAAATTCCCTCGATACAGCTTTGAGAAGCGAGGATCGAAACCGGTCAGCTAGCTCCCCATTTCTCTTTCTTTCCTCTCCTGTTCCCCCCTTTTTTCACTTTTTTGGAGAGAAGATGAAAGGAATATATATATATATATAAAAAAAAAATTACAATAAGTTTACCAAGGTAATCAAAATGGTAAACTTAAAATACATTATAAATATTAAAGAGTTAATATTTACAAGTAAAATATATCTAATTAATATTTACAAGTAAAAATTTACATCTGGCTGAGTTTATTTTACTTGTAAATATATATATATATATTTATATATATACAAATTTACTTTTAATCATGAATCATAAAAGTCTTCCCTTCCTAATTGCAATATATATATATATATATATATATATATATATATATATATATATATATATATATATGCATATACATATATATATATATATATACATATATGTATAATTATTTACTATAATAATTATTAAAGACCTACAGACACTAGTGTTTCATCGTTTCGGGAATTATCAGTGCAGGGTGTCACGATTAACACCGGTCAATAGATTCGAATCCGGCAACAAAGCCATCTTTTACTTCATTAGCAAGGACCAAATCCATTCGGCCACCGTTGACCACAAGAAATATCATTAAAACTTAAACATTTATTTTAAAACGATTTTAACGTTTGTCAGAGTGATCTAATCATTATATCGATCTGCACATGCGAGCTGAAGTGACCGACTTTATTTCAGCTGAAAAGTGCTCAACAATAAGGAACGAGTTTCTTAAAGGGGCTGACATAATTATGTACTATAATAATTATTAAATACCTACAGACACTAGTGTTTATGGAACGATGAACAGAATATTTTTGAGATCTTTTTGCTAATCCGTCTGAAGTAAATGATAGTCTCCCTCAAAAAGATGAAGACTGATTAGAAATGAATGATGAAAACATTGATTAGAACAAAAGGACATTAACAGAGATAAATAAGGGAAAAGCATCAGGACGTGTTTTTTGTTTCTTTTTTTTTTTTTACTTTCTTATTTATGTTTTTGACGACCAAAACAATCGAAAACGGTTGAGAGATGGCTAAAGCAAGAACATTCAAAGTCATATTATCTCGACTTAAAAGAACGTAGTATTTAACCAGATCTACATAAATAACACACACACGCACACACACACACACACACACACACACACACACACACACACACACACACACACATTCATTATATCACCTTAAGATCTTGGAGACTATTCACGTCCGACTTAGAAAACCTTCTCTTTGCAAGCAAAGGGAATGCCTCCTGGGTTTGAACGTGATTTATCTCTAGGGTATTCGACCATAACGCTGTTTTATTTTAATCGTTTTCCCACTTCCCCCCCCCCCCGTAAATCGAATAAAACGCAATTTTAATCGCTTTTTCATTCTTTATTTAAAAAATTCCCTCGATACAGCTTTGAGAAGCGAGGGTCGAAACCGGTCAGCTGGCACACACATAGAAACGATAAAAAGCTATGTGGAAAGTCTGAGATGTTATAAATGAGGCGAAAGAAAACCTAGTTCTCAAAGAAATCATTGCACTGAAATCATTACAGTAAAATCTGGGCTGGGAATGACCAGCATTTAAAGATGGTCTACGGTTTCAGCCAAAGATCACCCAGATCCGGTCATTCAGGAAATAAGGAGCAAAGAGGAAAGCAAGAGACTTGTAAAAGGTGTTTAACAGTCACAGCAGGGAAAAATGGACAAATTGTGAAGAAGTTATGCAAAGATCCATTCGGTACATGGTGCCACTGAGATTGAGTTTCATAATATATGCAACTTTGGACGCGCTTTCATCAATGACTACCCTCACCAAATCGAAGAAGAGGAACGATTCAACCTGTCCTTTATGCAAAGAAAAACAACAGACTATGGAACATATTCTTAGTTCATGCAGAGTGGCCCTTGCTAATGGCTGATATACGTGGCGGCACAACAGGGTTCTGGAGAAACTGACCACAGCAGTAAGTAATCATATGAAGCCTGAAATTGTACTTAAGGGAACAGCAAAGATACTAAAAAGAACTCTCGGTTGGTTTCAATAAAAAGCAGGGGAATGTTGGCAACTGGTTTGGCTGCCTCATACCCAACATTACAATCTTCAAAAAAAAAATAATAATTAAAATAAGCACAAGTGTTTTTGCCGAGGGAAGAAAAATGTGAATCGGATCAAAGTGTATAACTTACTAGTATCTAGCCAAAATATTCTTGGAATTGATGACGATTGTATAGTCATCATAGATCTTCCTGGCTGGCAAAGTAATTATCCCAAAATGATAAGAGAAAAGGAGCAACGGACAGATATTGTTCTGTCATCAAGAACAAGGAAAAGACTCATTGTGATTGAATTAACAGTACCTTATAAAAGCCTTGTCAGAGAAGAAAAACAATACAAGACATAGAAATATGAAGATCTACAAAGAGAGCTGACCCGTGAAGGTTATGTTGTAACCCTTCAAGCTGTTAAGGTTGGGATGAAGGGTTTCCTTATAGGTCCTTTATATCAACTTTTAAGCCAGCTTGGAATTAAAAGCTTAAAAAGAATTATGGTGGTTAGCAGCATCATAGTAGTAGTTCACTAGAGAATTACAACCAGTGAACGCCTCATAGAAATAACTGAACAATGCACGATGTGATTCTCGGCAAAAAAGAATACCGCATGATATAGTACCCATTTACAATGCCTCTCCATGGGACAGAGTTAGACACTAGGGTCGTTTTTTTAATGTGGAGAAAAGGTACAAAAATAAAAATTGTCTCAGTCATGAAGGATTTCTCCTTCACTGAAAGAGAACGAGAAATGGAAGTGCCGCATCTGAAGAACAGATACGACACTTTGATCCTGGCCAATAGCAATTGTCTAAAGTATAGTTATTTCTTTGAATTTATTTATTTATTTAATTGTTTATATTTTAATTTTTATTTATTTACTAGCAAGCCGCCCAGCATTTTTCGGTCATAAAATACGCATAAATATTATATTTTAATGAATGGAGAATTCTTATTTATTATAAACAGAAATACCGTAGGTATTAAACATAACGTTAAATTCCTTGAAAAAAAAAAGAAATGAAGTAAAAAAAAAGAAAAGAAACTGAGATTGTTTAAATGTTCAAAGGCTGTGTCTAACATTCCTTAAATTAAGACATGCTCATATCGAAAAAAAAAAAAAAAAAAGAAAGTAAAAGAACAAATAAAAATGTTGTTATCCTCCTATCAATCCAGTAGATATCTCACAACTAATGCAGTTCTCTACCTATATAAGAGCCAGATACGTTCAAGGATGGAGTACTGTTTCCTCATCTGAGCAGGAGCTGCAAGAAAGAACTTATCTTGCCTTGACAGTAGCCTAGTAGGGGATGCCCTTTTCACTCCCCTGCAACCTCTTTCTCATAGAAGAGATGTTGCGAGCCTGTCTCTGCTTTATGGTTATTTTCATGGCAAGTGCTCGTCTGAGCTCCAATCTACACCCCCCTCCTCGCCAAACATTCACGAGAAACACTCGTCTAGCTGAAAATACTAACAATAATTTCCCCTACTCTTTATCTGTGCCTAAACCTAGACGTAGATTCCATGAACAAAGTCTTCTTTCTTTGGACTTATGGCCTCGGATTTTATAAAAAGGGTTAGGGGTGGGCCAGGATGCCATAAAGGTCACAACAAAGCATACATGAAATGAACAACGTCGGAAGTGTGTAGATTCTGACTCCATATAATTAAAGACAGACGAATATTGAAGATTGAGAACCGATTTTATTTACTACTAACAACTTGTATTAGAAGAGGCAAAGTGTTTGTAGAATGGAATGTGATTTAACAAAGAATGGATTGTCCGATGGAGATATTTGACAGTTTGTATTACGGTGAAATGTTCATAGAATGTTTGCAGGTATGTACGATTTAACAAGGAATGAATGTTCGTAAACGTAACTTATCTTTTGAATGATGGATCTGGTAGGGGTGGGCCGATCATTCTGCTGTCGATGATGCATGTCCTGGCTTCTAACTGGAAAGCGGGTGACTTTTTCATCAGCAGCTAGCAGCCTTGTGTCTTCGTCTTCTTTTTCCTCTTCTCTTCTTTGGTTTATATGAATTAGGCAGTGTTTAGAATTGAAGGCGTTTGGCGCATAACATGAGAGCGTAATCGGCTTCAGTTCACTGGTGCCTTATTTCTTTTTCTTCTTCATTATGTCTCTTCAGGTTTGGTGACAGAATCCGTCCATACGTTCACTGACGCAGCGGGGCGAGTTCTCTTCTCTTCATCTCTTTAGGTCGGGTGGGAGAATCTGTCAGTGCGTTCACTGACGCAGCAGGGCGAATCTCCTCTTCTCTCTTTTTGGTTCCCTCAAATCCCTCGTTTTATAGTGGCAAACTGGCTCCCAGTGACTGTGATATTTGAGGTGTTTATTTTAGGCGTGGAACTCTGCCATTGGTCGATAATTATTTTGTGGTTATCTTATTTTTTTCTTCCCAAGCAGAAGCGAAACGTGGAGCCATGTGCAAACAACGATTTTTCATTTTATCTCTCATGGTGGATGCGTTAACATCCGGTTCGCTGCTAATTCTCATCATGTTCCCACAAACTGCACACCTGTGGAACTATCTTCCGTTTTTCTGCTTTCCAGCTGACTACAATATCAATATCTTCAAGTCCAACATAAACAAGTTCTTGATGATCTGTTCCCCTTGCGCAAGCCTTTTCAAGTCTCACACAAAAACACACATTCACGTTTCAAGCTATATTACTTGTCGCATACATACGCGCACACAAACATACGCGCCCACGTCCACACACGTACATGTATTCACGTTCGCGTACATACACTCACATTCACGTGTATATACACACACGCTAACATACACACATGTACTCACACACGTGCACACGTACGCACACAAGGACGACGTCACTTCCTTTCAATGGAAATCCACACATGCGCAAAAGACACTTCGGAAACGAGTATAAAAGAAAGAGCAACAAGCGGCTCCTCCTTTTTTTTTCGGCCCAGCTTTTGAGCTGGTCAGTCTACGGACCGATCGCGCGTACCTCATGCCATTTACTACTATGTGGGACAAAAAGCTAACAGACTGTACGTACACATTCTCACTCTTTCTCTCTCTATCTACTACTGGTCCCTGAGAACACCACCGCATAGCTGACTTCTAACACGGCGCGCAGTTTAAGTGATGTCAACTCTCTATCCTCTTCTTTGTCTACACGCTGGACTATCATTCCAATTTCCACTATATCACTCACTTCTTTTCCCACGCGCGAACAAACGATAGTGACCCGAACGTGAGATAAACACACATTTCCTTTTCTTTCTACAACACCAGTCCCGCAACGAACGATGGTTACACCCGCTTGAACATGAACACATGTTATATACTTAAAACATCCATTCTCTCTACAATGATGGTGACCCCTTTATTTTAAAATGAAATGGATGAGGTTGAACACACAGACTCTCTCTCTCTCTACAATAATAAACCAGCTGGCAACGAGAGACGCACAGCAAACTATAGACTCTTTCTCACCAGCTAACAACGAAAGGTGCACAGCAAACCATAGACTCTTTCTCACCAGTTAACAGCAAGAGACGCACGCCAAACTAAACACGTGTGGTACCCTTTTCTTTCATTTGTTTCTTTCACGAAAGAAATTCCTGTTCGTTTAATTAAATTTAACACGTCGTTCGTTTCTTCCTCGAGACAATTCATTTTCCCTATTTTTCACCACCACCACAAAATGGTGACAACCGAAGGCGTGACAAACAAGCATTGCCTCCTATGCCACAAGTCCACAACAAACTTGTGCCCGACTGGCGCCCGACTGGTGCCCGACTGGCACAAAACGAACAAGCATGGCGACTCTACCCTTTTTTTAAAATTAATTGTTTTGAGCGAGACGCGCGTTTTATTTGATAAAGAAAAAAAAAACTTTTCAACAAAGAAAAACAAGTGAAATACTACCGACAGAAATAACTACTACAAACAACAATGACGGAACCCCTCGTCAGACTCGGCAGAAAATGAACACCGAGCTGTCGACTTCATAGCGAATTTAAAAAAAAAAAATTCGAGCTCGACAAACATTTTTCATGGTTTCCTGATATTATCCTGCAACAAACGCGAGAAGCAAAATCACATAGGCCTATACACATTCCCTCCCACACAGCAGACAACAAAGAAACAATAAGAGGACATCCCCATCAACACATAGGAAGAAGTTGAATCAACAATACGAGTTGAGATGCACCACGCACGCTGATAAACTCACAACTTGGAAGTTTCATTGACAGCCGGCAACCAAACTTCGTTCAACACGAATGAATGTGCAACTAGTGCCAGTCCAAACGATGCACACATTACTGCAGGCTCACTTGCGAAGATACCATCAACTGGGCACACACACGATGTCACCACGAAACCAAAAAATCTTCCTTCCAAACGAACAATTCCCTTCTCTGTCCAAGCAACTCGTTGCACATGTCAGCACACAACAAAAACCAAACAAACAAATGTCACCCTAAAAAATGAGTAAATGCCTTTTCCACGCGTAAGTAAATACTTTTTTTTACGAACACACTCCGTTTTTGACATTCCGTTTTGGACGTTTTTTTCAAACAACCACAACAGCAGCAAAAAAAACAAAAAAAAACAGGACGAAAAATCAATTGCCGAAAACATTGCTTACAAAAAAAATATATATATATCAGGGGTGGAGATGGGACTAGTGCCACTCGTGCCCGGCACGACCAATAATTCGGTTAATGTTATTCAAAATGAATTAAAAAATCATCCATTAATTTCAAGCAAACATACTTAGTCTGATCTCAATTAAATTACATATCTATTCAAGTTTCGATAACTAAGTAGCAAAAAATTCATAAATATATCTGGGAATAATACAAGGATGCTGTTTTGAATGGGTTGTCTTTGTCCGGCCACCGCCAGATTCATTGAAAACTCCATAACAGCGGCTATGACGTTGAACGTCCGTAATTCGTGCTAAGCCAAACCTTTACTCGTAATAATCATAATGTTAGAGAAATCCAGATTTTTCTGTAATCACCCGCAAAGTGAAGCCCACTTCTAGTGCCTAAAATATTTAGCACGATCGAGCCTGCTGATGTCTGTTTTAGGAAGAGGATGAGGGACCGAGAGAGAGAGGGGGGAGAGAGATCTCTAGACACATACATACGCATAAACACATGAAAAACGATTACTACTACTGTTGCAATATGTAGTAGCACGAATAGTTCTGTGTAAACATAACCACGCGTGTATATCAGATTGTAAATAAATATCAGTGATGAAGTTATTCTTTCATTAATTAATAAAGAACAGGTTTTGAATAAGAGTGAATACGTTTTTTTGAGGAATTTTTTTTTTTGTGAATTTTGAATCATAGAAATCTACGAAAAATACGGATTTTAAGTCATTTTATATTAATACTAAGAAACCCGTCAATCCAATAAACCTTCGTAGAATTCCGTAGTGATACGTAAATACTTTGTAATTTTTTTTCATAAAAACCCTGTATGTAACTTTTCTTGCTGCATCCATCATTTCACAGCTATTTAAACCCAACTTTATTCATCAATATTACCTTTTATTCTATGGGAAAATTTAATCGGATAACTTCAACTGGTCAAGATATCATATGTTTCAAGATTCATCAGATGGAATTTACTTTTTGGAAGTTCCCTGTATTTTGTGTATAATGTCACTTGGGCTAATTTTCCTGTGTTTCACGGGTAAGCAGATTATTCTCTAAAACATTAAAAAAAAAAAAAGTTTTGCTGCATTTACTGTTAATGATCTGAATTTAAAATTAGATATAATGGAAATGGATATTGTGTTAGACCTGAAAAATAGATTGTTTGGCCAGAGAAATGTAGCCGAGAAGCGAGAAATTATCAAAGTTGGGCGCCCAACTCCTTTATTGGTGAATAAGATTAGAACTCGTTCCTTCCAATCCAAATGGTTTAATGACATTGACTGGTTATGTGCGAGTAAATCTGAGGAAAAACTCTATTGTTGGCCTTGCTTGCTTTTCAGGCCTAAATCAGGACAATCATGGACTGATACTGGCTATACTGATTATAGGCATATTTTGGCTGACTGCAAAATTCATTCGAAATCAATGACTTATTTGAACAATTATAAGTGTTTAAAAACATTTGGCATGTATGACATAGTTACTGCTATTAGTGATTCGGCCAAACTTGAAAGAGAAAGGCACAATAAATTGGTCGAAGAAAATAGACAATATCTGAAACACCTGATAAACGCAATATTATATCTTTGCAAACAAGAACTACCATTGCGTGGACACGATGAAGGGGAAGATAGTCTTAACAAAGGTAATTATCGAGAATTATTGCAGTGTTTCTCTAAAATTGACCGTGTGTTTGCATCAAAACTTTCCGCAAAAGAAGGCTCTAGGCAATTTTCAGGTGTTTCCAGAACAATACAGAATGAAATTATATCTGCAATTGATAACGTGATTGCTGATGTTATTTACGCTGAAATTCAAAGTGTCCCATTTATTTCAGTGCAGGCTGATGAAACAACTGACTGTGCAATGCATGCACAGCTTTCGATCATTGTTAGGTATGTGAATGGATGCAAAATTATTGAACGATTCCTTGGATTTCATGATGTGAGCGATGACAAAAGTGCCACAAGATTAGCTGATGTAATCGAGAAGTCTTTAAATTCCTTCGATGATGCAAAATCAAAATTGGTTTGCCAAACTTATGATGGAGCAGCCGTGATGGCAGGTGAACGGAACGGAGTGCAAATTAAATTGAGAGAGAGGGGATTTAAATACGCCGATTTCATCCATTGTTATGCCCATAAACTTAATTTAGTTTTGAATAAAAGTACGGAAAATGTTGATGGCGTTAAAATATTTTTTTCACATTTACACAGCTTTAGTAAATTCACATCATCTGGTATGAAACGGAAGAGTGTGTTCCGAAAATTTGAAATCAGCATCCCATCTTTGTGTGCTACCAGATGGTTTTATAAATCAAGAACTGTATCCGCTATAAAAGACGATCGTCAAAAAATAATGAACGTACTCGAAAATATTCTTGATCATGGCGAAATATGGGATGAAGCAACACTAAGTAAAACCGACAATTTATTGTCAAAATTGAATGATTTCACTTTCATGCTTTTTATTAACTGTTTTTATGTCATTTTTTCTCAAGCAGAGAAACTATTTGACATTTTACAGTGCAGAAAACTCGACGTGAAATATGCTCAAGATAAAATACATGATTTCATTCAATCAATATCAAACAATTGTGACAATAAACATTATGAAAATATGATCCAACAAACGATGACAGACATGGAGATATCTGACGAATCACACGCTCCACCAACAAAAAGAACTAGGGGAAATCGAATAAACTACAAAAGTATATATTTTGAAATAATTCAAAACATCATTTCGTCACTAAAGGATCGATTCGCCAACATAGGAGACTTTTCATATTTTGAATTGCTCGATGTGAAGAAGTTTAAAGTTTTTTCCTGTACATTCCCTAAGCAACATATAGATGCGTTGCAGAAAAATACCCTGGTATTTTTGACCTAAAATCCTTGACAAGTGAGCTCAGGTATTTGTATTCTGACAATGATTTTAAAAAATGTACCTCAAGTAAAGCTATTTTGGAGATGCTTCATGAACTCGGTTTTTTGTCTGCAATGTCTGAAACTGTGAGACTGATACAACTTTTCCTTACCATTCCTGCTACTTCAGTTTTAAATGAAAGAAGTTTCTCAACCTTGGACAGAATACGATCATTTTTAAGATGCACTATGGCTGAGGATCGACTTTCGTCTTTAGCCCGAATTTCAATTGAGAAGGAAATGCTTAAAGACTTAGAGCAAAGAAATGAATTGCACAATAAGGTAATAGAAAAATTTGCGGCCAAACCAAGACGCCTGGAGTTTATGCTCAAATGAGATGACCTTCCCAAAAACGCGCTTGACCTGCAGACACTCCTATTCAAAGGCATTTATAGACGAACACTAGCTGTAAAATGATGCAGCAAAAAAAAAAAAAAGTTACATACAGAATCTTTATGAAAAAAATTATTTACGTACTACTACAGACTTCTACGAAGGTTCCGAGGTTTGAGGGTTTTTCTTACTATTAATATAAAATGACATAAAACCCGTATTTTTTGTAGATTTCTATGATTCAAAATTCACGAATAAACCATTCCTTAATGAAAAAAAAAGGGATTGTGAAGTGCTAATGAAAAATCAATCATTTAATTATTTTATAATTCCATGAGACAAATGACCTGGCGATTTGTGGACTTAATTGCTAACCTGGTTAGTTGTCATTGTCATCAATTTCTTTATTCTAATAAACACATTTTTCTACTCATAGTAATGAATATCTCTTTTCTTCTATACTTTTGAAAGGGAAAAAATATCTTATCTACTGTATCAACAAGACCACAAATTATTTAGTATCTTGATTGTTCACAAAAAAACAAAAACAAACACCATGCAAGGTACGTTAGTCAATCTGTGCTATGCAATGGAGAATCACGCAATAGCAACTATGATTACTTATTTGGGTCCACGCACCACGGATTGGGAACTAAAGTTGACAAAGGGCAGGGGGGGGGGCGGCATGACAAGCAATAATAGGCTAGAGTCGTCACTGATTATATATATATATATATATATATATACACGCATGTATTTTTTTTCTAAGAAGGGGAGTATTGCACGAGCCTTTTCAAGTCTCACACAAACACACATTCACATTTCAAGTTATATTACTTGTCGCATACATACGTGCACACAAACATACGCGCCCACGTCCACACACGTACATATATTCACGTTCGCGTACATACACTCAGATTCACGTATACATACACACACGCTAACGTACACACATGTACTCACACACGCGCACACGTACGCACACAAGGACGACGTCACTTCCTTTCAATGGAAATCCACACATGCGCAGAAGACACTCCGGAAACGAGTATAAAAGAAAGAGCAATAAGCGGATCCTCCTTTTTTTTCGGCCCAGCTTTCGAGCTGGTCGGTCTACGGACCGACCGCGTGTACCTCACGCCATTTACTACTATGTGGGAAAAAAAGCTAACAGACCGTATGTACACATTCTCACTCTTTCTCTCTCTATTTACTACTGGTCCCTGAGAACACCACCGCGTAGCTGACTTCTAACATGGCGCGCAGCTTAACTGATGTCAACCCTCTATCTTTGTCTTTGTCTACATGCTGGACTATCATTCCAATTTCCACTACATCACTCACTTCTCTTCCCACGCGCGAACAAACAATAGTGACCCGAACATGAGATGTACACACATTTCCTTTTCTTCCTACAACACCAGTCCCGCAACGAACGATGGTTACACCCGCATGGACATGAATACATGTTATATACTTAAAACATCCATTCTTTCAACAGTAAATAAACGACACGTTTATCTTATCCATCAATTGAGTTTTTGTTTCCTTCAATCCCATTCGTTTCGTTATTTTCTTGTGGCGAGTTAGCGTATTATTATATCCTGGTCCGCAACACCCTTAAGTAATACAATCAACGAAATTTCCACTACTAACGATTACTATGATAGTGTCCCATTGACTTCTGTACACTCTTTAACCCTTATCCTCGAGTGGCCTCTAGGCCTTGATAAGGGATGACTTCTATGTAAAAAAACAAACAAAAAACCTAATAAAACAGCAAAAAAAAAAAAAAAAATACAATGGGCAGGAATTTTAATGATTAAAATAATCTATATCGCTATATATATCATTTTAAGCAAAAACAATATTACGTACTTAATTGTCATGTCGAAAATAGTAATATGTTCAACAATTATGAAAATTCATCGAATAGAACAACTGGTATTGTGTATTTAGTAATAAAAAAAAAGTCTAACCTTATAGACAACAAATATTACATGCCATAAACAAGTAATCTAAAATATTCGTTCCGAGTTATGTCCCCGCTTCAGTCTACTTTATAATGTCTAAGAAAAATGCAATTTTACCCAGTTTTCCGTAAAAATTACTTTTAACTATAGATAACTTTGTATTCGAAGAATTTTCGTAATTTTTAGATATATTACTATTTTCGACATAGCATTTAAGTATTAATTATTGTTTTTGCTTAAAAGGATATGTTTAAAAAAAAATCGATCTGTCGGCTCAAGCATCTTTTTTTTTACTTTAAAAAAACCTTTTAATGTTTGTTGTATTCTACATTTGTTCCCATGTTTATTGTTTTCCTATTTATTGTCATTAATGATCACCCATCTAAGTACTGACCAGGTTAAGCGTTGTTTAACTTGGACACGGTGACAGGGAACTGGTTCAATAATCTACGTAACAGCCGGAAGTAGGTACAAACAGAACTTAATAAGTATATTTCTTTAAAATTCTGCTTATAAATCCCAATATTGTATATAAATTCATTAATAAAAGATTTTATATGTATAAAATGATAGGATAATTTGGAAACTTTATGTGAAACATTTATTTTATAATTTATTTTTGAACTATATTATAATGTGTATATGCAAATAAGGTGCATATGTAAATGATGTTATACAACCATGTAATAAATTGGTATTCGCCGGTGAAAGATTAATGCGAAATGTTTCGTGTATTTTCACTGTTAAAAAAAAAAAGTAGAAAATGATAAAAACTTTAATACAAATAATAAAAACTGTAATAAATGAATTCGTCCATATTAGATAATTAGATCTTAGAAATTTTTATTTTTAAATTTAATAATTTTCTTGGGCCCAGAATAGCAAATAATCTACTTCCGGTCCGTGGCGAAACGCGTGGTGTAAACGTAGGAAATGCGTTTCGTTATTTGTAGAAAACACGAGGAAATACTCCCTACTAATATGTTTATAATGCTTTTCTCGCTTCAAATTTCACAACTTAATTGACGTCTCGTTTCGATTTATTAATTAATTCGAAAGGACACCGTATAATAGATAAAAACCGGCTTTTAGAAGATGAATATATCTATCGTCTTGGTACAACATGAACAGAAAAAGCACATGGATAAATGCGAGTGACTTCTTGGGCGGCGATTATTTTGATAAAACTAACCAGGAATGGAAAACTTATTCAACAATAATTCACTCGCCGATGACTTGGAATCATGGCTTGAGAACGCAACATCCACAACAAAAACTCAGTTTTGTGAAAATTGCGAAAAGCTCACAAAGGTAAAAAAAATATTCAAGAAAATCTTATTTTAAATTAATTTATTTTGTTATGACCGGCAAAAAGCCAATCTAACTGAGCGATTTACTCTTTTTTTTCTTTTTTTAATTAAACAAAATAGGATTTTTAGGTGCTAATGCACTTATTGTACCGCGCTATTTTAGTTTTACAATATATATATTTTTTAAAATTAAATTGTTAGGTGAAAGTACAGATTAGTTACAAAACACCCTCCCTCCTTATGTTAAGAATGGCTTTCTGAATAATAGCGTTATAATTTCAGCACGGTACAATAAGTGCATAAGTATCATTATATATATATATATATATATATATATATATATTATTTTTTGGTGTTAGTGCAGAGAGTGATCCGCGCTATTTTTTAAATCGTATTTCCAAGTTTAATTAAAGTGTTATGATATGTTTTTTTTTATTCAATTGCAAGGTTGAAGTATAGAATAGGTACAAAACACCCTCCCCATGTTAAGAATGGCTTTTTAAATAACGTTTTTTTTTGTTTTTTTTTTTAGATATAACTACTGAATTTTAACGAAACTGTTATTTTTGTTAACCCTGACCTGTTTTAAATTTACTTCAGCAAAGGTCAGTTCGGTGCGGTTCAAATTCTGTAGTAGCACAAAAAACTTAATTGCAGCTACCCCCCCCCCCCCACACATACACCGCAAAAAAAAAAAAATTATTGATAAGAATATTTACTAGACAAGTAGACGCATGTTTTGTCCCGGTTTGTGTACATTTTCAGCGTCCTAAATTCTCTCTATAAAAGATTTTGCACTTGTGCATTTTAATGCCCTCAAACAAAATTGTTTTAATTTTATAATACCACCAGTATTCTATTTGTTAAAATTGTATTCAATATAGAAGGTAGAAATATCCATAAAGATTTGATTTAAGTGTTAAACCTTGCCCTCATTGGCGAGGCAAATAAATAGAAACCGGGAAGGAAGAACGATAGATTTAAATGTTAAATTTGATAAAAAAAAAAAAAAAAAAAAAAAAAAAAACAACAACAAAAAACCCCCGTAAATTTCTTAAAAAGCTAATGAATCGATATAAAATTTGATTAAATATTTTGAATTTTAAAACTTCGAATAATCTTAATGCATGAATGAATGTTATTTGGGACGCTGAAAACGTACACAGTCAAATAGGTTTGCCGCCCCCCCAACTTTCAAAACAAAATTAATAACATTTCATAGAATTTATAAATGAATTAAAAAAAAAAAGAATGAATGAAATTTTACATACACTTCGAAAAAATGTGAGTTTTTATTCATGTAAGTGACAAAAAGAGAAAGTTTATTTTTATTATCGCTTTTCTTCATGAAACTTAAAGAACTTCGTTGCACGTGTTTTTTTGAACTGTAGTTTCAGGGAATGAAAGATAGAATTTTGAATGTTTCGTAATTACATTATTAATTGGACAACATCCTTTTAAAATTATAAGTAATTTAATTCAGGTGAGTTACAATTTTGTCCATTGTCGTGTTATAAAACCGCATATTTATTTTTTAGTGATTATTGACCACACTGGGACTGGGGTAGTAACCGCCACCCGGGACAGTGGGACACTGGGGTAGTAACCGCCACCCGGGACACTGGAGTAGTAACTGCCACCCGGGACACTGGAGTAGTAACCGTCACCCGGGACACTGGAGTAGTGACCGCAACTTGGGACATTGTTGTAGTGACCACCATTCAGGACATTGTGGTAGTGACCGGCACCCAAGAGACTAGAGTGGAGTAATAACTACCACCTAACGACACTGGTTTAGGGACTGTTTTCCTGGTCACTGGAGTAGTGACCACCACCCGGGACTCTTGGCTTAGTAACAGGACAGACCGACACCCAGGACTCTGAGGTAATGACTGTTTGGGACACTGGTTTAATTACCACCACCCAGAATACTGATTAAGTGACCTTCACCTAAAACTGAGTTAATGACCATCTCCTGAGATTCTAGGTTAGTAACTGGGTCTTTGGCTTAGTGTATGGCCTAGTTATTTATGAGGAGGATTAGGGGGAGGAAAGGATGCCATAGAGGGCACAACCAAGAATACCTGGAATGAATAACGTTGGAAGTGTGTAGATTTTGACTCCATATAAACACAGACGAATATTGAAGGTTGAGAACCGATTTTATTTACTACCAAGAATTTGTATTAGGAGAGGCAAAGTGTTCGTAGGATAGAATGTGATTAAACAAAGGAGATGAATGTTCATAAAATGTTTGTAGGTATGTATGAATTGACTAGGAATGAATGTTCGTAAAATGTTTGTAGGTATGTATGAATTGACTAGGAATGAAGATTCGTAAAATGTTTGTAGGTATGTATGAATTGACTAGGAATGAATGTTCGTAAAATGTTTGTAGGTATGTATGAATTGACTAGGAATGAATGTTCATAAAATGTTTGTAGGTATGTATGAATTGACTAGGAATGAATGTTCATAAAATGTTTGTAGGTATGTATGAATTGACTAGGAATGAATGTTCATAAAATGTTTGTAGGTATGTATGAATTGACTAGGAATGAATGTTCGTAAAATGTTTGTAGGTATGTATGAATTGACAAGGAATGAAGATTCGTAAAATGTTTGTAGGTATGTATGAATTGACTAGGAATGAATGTTCGTAAAATGTTTGTAGGTATGTATGAATTGACTAGGAATGAATGTTCGTAAAATGTTTGTAGGTATGTAGCAATTGACAAGGAATGAATGTTCGTAAAATGTTTGTAGGTATGTATGAATTGACTAGGAATGAATGTTCATAAAATGTTTGTAGGTATGTATGAATTGACTAGGAATGAATGTTCATAAAATGTTTGTAGGTATGTATGAATTGACTAGGAATGAATGTTCGTAAAATGTTTGTAGGTATGTATGAATTGACAAGGAATGAAGATTCGTAAAATGTTTGTAGGTATGTATGAATTGACTAGGAATGAATGTTCGTAAAATGTTTGTAGGTATGTATGAATTGACTAGGAATGAATGTTCATAAAATGTTTGTAGGTATGTAGCAATTGACAAGGAATGAATGTTCGTAAAATGTTTGTAGGTATGTATGAATTGACTAGGAATGAATGTTCATAAAATGTTTGTAGGTATGTATGAATTGACTAGGAATGAATGTTCGTAAAATGTTTGTAGGTATGTATGAATTGACAAGGAATGAATGTTTGTAAAATGTTTGTAGGTATGTATGAATTGACTAGGAATGAAGATTCGTAAAATGTTTGTAGGTATGTATGAATTGACAAGGAATGAATGTTCGTAAAATGTTTGTAGGTATGTATGAATTGACTAGGAATGAATGTTCATAAAATGTTTGTAGGTATGTCTGAATTGACTAGGAATGAATGTTCATAAAATGTTTGTAGGTATGTCTGAATTGACTAGGAATGAATGTTCATAAAATGTTTGTAGGTATGTATGAATTGACTAGGAATGAATGTTCGTAAAATGTTTGTAGGTATGTATGAATTGACTAGGAATGAATGTTCGTAAAATGTTTGTAGGTATGTATGAATTGACAAGGAATGAAGATTCGTAAAATGTTTGTAGGTATGTATGAATTGACTAGGAATGAATGTTCGTAAAATGTTTGTAGGTATGTATGAATTGACTAGGAATGAATGTTCATAAAATGTTTGTAGGTATGTAGCAATTGACAAGGAATGAATGTTCGTAAAATGTTTGTAGGTATGTATGAATTGACAAGGAATGAATGTTCATAAAATGTTTGTAGGTATGTATGAATTGACTAGGAATGAATGTTCATAAAATGTTTGTAGGTATGTATGAATTGACTAGGAATGAAGATTCGTAAAATGTTTGTAGGTATGTATGAATTGACTAGGAATGAAGATTCGTAAAATGTTTGTAGGTATGTATGAATTGACTAGGAATGAATGTTCGTAAAATGTTTGTAGGTATGTATGAATTGACTAGGAATGAATGTTCGTAAAATGTTTGTAGGTATGTATGAATTGACTAGGAATGAAGATTCGTAAAATGTTTGTAGGTATGTATGAATTGACTAGGAATGAATGTTCATAAAATGTTTGTAGGTATGTATGAATTGACTAGGAATGAAGATTCGTAAAATGTTTGTAGGTATGTATGAATTGACTAGGAATGAATGTTCATAAAATGTTTGTAGGTATGTATGAATTGACTAGGAATGAAGATTCGTAAAATGTTTGTAGGTATGTATGAATTGACTAGGAATGAAGATTCGTAAAATGTTTGTAGGTATGTATGAATTGACTAGGAATGAATGTTCGTAAAATGTTTGTAGGTATGTATGAATTGACTAGGAATGAAGATTCGTAAAATGTTTGTAGGTATGTATGAATTGACTAGGAATGAAGATTCGTAAAATGTTTGTAGGTATGTATGAATTGACTAGGAATGAATGTTCGTAAAATGTTTGTAGGTATGTATGAATTGACTAGGAATGAATGTTCATAAAATGTTTGTAGGTATGTATGAATTGACTAGGAATGAATGTTCATAAAATGTTTGTAGGTATGTATGAATTGACTAGGAATGAATGTTCGTAAAATGTTTGTAGGTATGTATGAATTGACAAGGAATGAATGTTTGTAAAATGTTTGTAGGTATGTATGAATTGACTAGGAATGAAGATTCGTAAAATGTTTGTAGGTATGTATGAATTGACAAGGAATGAATGTTCGTAAAATGTTTGTAGGTATGTATGAATTGACTAGGAATGAATGTTCGTAAAATGTTTGTAGGTATGTATGAATTGACTAGGAATGAATGTTCGTAAAATGTTTGTAGGTATGTATGAATTGACTAGGAATGAATGTTCATAAAATGTTTGTAGGTATGTCTGAATTGACTAGGAATGAATGTTCATAAAATGTTTGTAGGTAGCTATGAATTGACTAGGAATGAATGTTCGTAAAATGTTTGTAGGTATGTATGAATTGACTAGGAATGAATGTTCATAAAATGTTTGTAGGTATGTATGAATTGACTAGGAATGAATGTTCGTAAAATATTTGTAGGTATGTATGAATTGACTAGGAATGAAGATTCGTAAAATGTTTGTAGGTATGTATGAATTGACAAGGAATGAATGTTTGTAAAATGTTTGTAGGTATGTATGAATTGACTAGGAATGAAGATTCGTAAAATGTTTGTAGGTATGTATGAATTGACTAGGAATGAATGTTCGTAAAATGTTTGTAGGTATGTATGAATTGACTAGGAATGAATGTTCGTAAAATGTTTGTAGGTATGTATGAATTGACTAGGAATGAAGATTCGTAAAATGTTTGTAGGTATGTATGAATTGACAAGGAATGAAGGTCGTAAAATGTTTGTAGGTATGTCTGAATTGACTAGGAATGAATGTTCATAAAATGTTTGTAGGTATGTATGAATTGACAAGGAATGAATGTTCGTAAAATGTTTGTAGGTATGTATGAATTGACAAGGAATGAATGTTCGTAAACTGTTTGTAGGTATGTATGAATTGACAAGGAATGAATGTTCGTAAAATGTTTGTAGGTATGTATGAATTGACAAGGAATGAATGTTCGTAAACTGTTTGTAGGTATGTATGAATTGACAAGGAATGAATGTTCGTAAAATGTTTGTAGGTATGTATGAATTGACAAGGAATGAATGTTCGTAAAATGTTTGTAGGTATGTATAAATTGACAAGGAATGAATGTTTGTAAAATGTAACTTATCTTTTTGAGATGGAGAGGGTTAGGGTAGTCCGATCATCCTGCTGTCGGTGATGCGTCTCCTGGCTTGTAACTGGAAAGTGAGGGTATTCTTTCATCAGCTCTAGCAGCCCGGCGTCTTCGTCGTCTTTCTCCTCCTCTCCCTTCTTTGGTTTGTGTGAATTAGGCATCGTTTCGAATTGAAGGCGTTTGGCCCATAACATGAGAGCGTAGTCGGTTTCAGTTCACTGGTGCCTTATTTCTTTTTCTTCTTCATCTCTTTAGGTCGGGTGGGAGAATGTCCGTGCGTTTGCTGACGCAGCTGGGCAAAAATCTCCTGTTCCCTCCTCTCTGTTCCCTCAAATACCTCGTTTTTATAGTGGCAAACTGGCTTCCAGCGACTGTGATATTTGAGGTGTTTATTTTAGGCGCGGAGCTCTGCCATTGGTTGATAATTATTTTGTGGTTATCTTATTTTTTTCTTCCCAAGCGGAAGCGATGCGTGGAGCCATGTGCAAACGACGATTTTTTATTTTGTCTCTCATGGTGGATACGTTAACATCCGGTTGGCTGCCAATTCTTATCATGTTCCCACAAGTGACCGCCACGGGGATCTCTGGTTAGTGAACAATATCTGTGACTCTAAATTATTTGCCGCTAGCTAGAATTCTGTGTTAGTAACCACCACCCAAGGACACTGGGGTAGTGACTACCACTCGGGACACTGGGGTAGTGACCACCACTCGGGACACTGGGGTAGTGACCACCACCACCCGGGACTTTGGAATTGGATAATAACAAGGACTGTGTTAGTAACTGACAACTCAGACTCTGAATTAGTGTCTGGGTCTTTAGGTTAGTGACCACTATTGAAAACCTTTACTAGTGACCAGGACTTTGTGTTAGTGACTTCACCTAGTACTCACTAACTGAAATGAAAATTATCTGGTCAGAAGCAAAATTTGATTTGTTGGTTTAAATGATTTTTTGTGTGACACAACCGTAACAGTAGCAGCTGAGGAGGTGGCCAACAGCAATTATCAGGGCAGACTTGGCTGAGCTTTCAGATTTACAAGCGGTCAACCTTCTACAGTAGAATAATGATTGCTTAACCATTTTGTGCCATCTTGCTCAAGGTCATCTGATTTGAGATGTGGTGCAGACCAGCTAAGAGTCGGACTCAATCCGACTAGGATGAACACTGTTATGACAACGTATCAGAAGATAGACAATCATTAAAGATTCCCAAAACTGTTGATTTAAAAAAAGTATCCTTCTTTTTCAAGGAAATTCTGAAATGTACACATTTTTATGGGGAAATTGAGGTGGATCACTGGCAGCACAGGTTGGGAGTTTGGCACTTAAACAGTGTGAGACACGGATAGAAATTGCATTCCAAGTAAAAATCGTTTAATATACTTCAGGGTTTGCAAAAGCTTGAAAATTTCTTTAATTTTGATTTTTGTCTTGAAAAGGCCTTATTTCTATCATATTACCTTGAAAATATGGAAAATGCTTTTCAAAGTCCTTGAAAATCATTTTTTATGTGCAGTAAAAAGAAATAAATGAATCAAAACAGCTTTTCTTTCAATCAAAATAGCAGTGAGTGTCTGTACAACTGCAAAAAAAAAAAAAAAAATATTAACCATGGTATGCAGGCTCGAATCTAAAATGCAAAAAAAGGGAAGAGAAAAAAGTTACCGACAAATGCTTTTGCCCATCAAACCATGATGACTTATAAACAGCATGACACTGCAAAATAATATGCTTAAACATAGTTTCAGTTTGATATGAGTGCTGACTTGTGAAAATCGCTGCGCAAAAAGTGACCCTCCTTCCAAAAATGGCTCAGTTTTTAACCAATTTTTTTATATTAGTCACCCAAAAGGTTGCGCTTCAAAATGATACCGATCAAAAAAATCCATCGCCTCTGTCAAAAGTTTTAGGAAGACATACAAACATACATACATATAAACATTTAAACAGATGAGATTTATATAATACAGATGATTTATATAAAACAGGTGAGATTATATAGTAGAAGACCGATATTGTTTTAACATTTTTTGAGATAGAAAAGTGAAACTAGTTTCCATTTTTCTCTATTTTATTTGTACCGTCCAAGGCGATGATTCATTTAAAGAATTGTTTCTTATACAGAGACTCCCTTTTTTTTTTTTTTTTTTTTTTTTTTTGTATTTTATGTTTCATAGTTTTTAAATTGTTACTTGGGTTAACTTCGTTAACCATGCTTTGAGAAGCACCGGCATTTATTTCATCTAGCAGGACCTGTGGAAATTCCACAGCAGCTTCTTTCATATGTAATATATTGCTGCTGGGCATTCTGTGGGCGTTCAGTGTGAATGGAGATGCCGCGATATTATTGTAACCCTTTTAATAAAACTGTAAAATTATTTATCTATGTAATCCGGTTAACGTAGTGTCAGAATATATCTGGTTATTATGGTTTATCTCCAATATCCTTATAGGAGTCTGTAATATATTTCCATTGTATGGATGCCCAGTGTGAACAGAAACCCCACAATATCATTATACCATCTTATAGACAGAACAGATACTACACTTGGATCCTAGCCAGAAGACTAAGAAGGGATATTTTAGTTTCACATACGGCCAAAAATGACATCATTTTTTTTAATTATAGTTTTTTTGTACATTTCGTCTTCAGTGATCAGGAGATCCTATTTATTAAACAGAAGGATAGAAGGTGATAATATACTATGAGCATTAAATTAGTATATCTATATGTTAATTAAATTAGTATATCTATATGTTAATTAAATTGGTATATCTATATGTTAATTAAATTGGTATATCTATATGTTAATTAAATTGGTATATCTATATGTTAATTAAATTAGCACATCTATATGTTAATTAAATTAGTATATCTATATGTTAATTAAATTAGCACATCTATATGTTAATTAAATTAGCACATCTATATGTTAATTAAATTAGCACATCTATATGTTAATTAAATTAGTACATCTATATGTTAATTAAATTAGTATATCTATATGTTAATTAAATTAGTATATCTATATGTTAATTAAATTAGCACATCTATATGTTAATTAAATTAGTATATCTATATGTTAATTAAATTAGTATATCTATATGTTAATTAAATTAGTATATCTATATATTAATTAAATTAGTATATCTATATGTTAATTAAATTAGTATATCTATATGTTAATTAAATTAGTATATCTATATGTTAATTAAATTAGTATATCTATATGTTAATTAAATTAGTATATCTATATGTTAATTAAATTAGCACATCTATATGTTAATTAAATTAGTACATCTATATGTTAATTAAATTAGTATATCTATATGTTAATTTTTTTTTTTTTTTTATTTATTTATTTTTTTTTTTTATTCAATTTTCACCCCAAACAAGGCACAGTGCCACTTTGAAGCAGGGGGCTACTATTAGGGAATTAATTAGCGGGGTCATTATGAAGGGAGAAGAGTAGAAAGATGTTTGTTAACATTACACTTGAACTTCTGCATATCATTGCAGTTGGGAAAGCAGAATCCCGGAAGGGAGTTCCAAAGACCCGCAGTTCTGGGGAAGAAACTATTGGAGTAAAAGGCTTTCTTGCACCTAGGGATCTCCACTGTAAAGGGATGAGACTTAGTAGCTTGTCGGGTTTGTCGGGGGTAGTTACGTCGGGGAGGTACAAGTGTTTGCAGTTCGTCAGAGCATTCACCATTAAAGTATTTGTAGAACAGGCAGAGGGATGCAACATCTCGTCGATGGGACAGAGGTTGAAGCCCAGATGACAGTTCAGGACCTATCAGGTTTGCGACTCTTTTTTGAACCCTGTCCAGGAGCGAGAGACAAGCAGCAGATGCACCAGCCCAGATGTGACAACAGTACTCCATACATGGGCGAATGGTTGCCTTATAGAGGTATAGGATACTGGCAGGCGTAAGTAGTTTTCTAGCACGGTAGAGGGAGCCAACCTTCCTTGCAGCAGCCTTGGCAATGCTCTCAATGTATCTATTCCAGTTCATATTCCCTGTAAACGTTAGGCCGAGGAGTTTAAAAGAAGTACTTTCAGGCAATGTGTTCTTGGCCATTGCTATTGGTGGTAGAGAAGGTTTCTTGTAGTTATTGAAGGAAACAAGCTTAGTCTTAGCAGCATTGAATGAGACCAACCATTTTTGTCCCCATTCCACTACGGATTGGAGGTCATCCTCTAGTGTTTCTGCCATTTTCTTGGATATGTGTTCATTTGTTTTCCCCTCATATCTGTTATAGAGAGTGGTGTCATCAGCAAATATACCCATCTCCGAAACAATATTATCAGGGAGGTCGTTTATGAATATCAGGAACAATAGAGGTCCAAGGATAGACCCCTGAGGCACTCCCGCATTTATGTCATATTGTTTGGATGTACGTCCGTCGAGGACAACTTTGATTTTTCTATTACTTAAGAAGGATTTAATTACGTTATGAATTCTTCCAGTGATTCCATATGATCTAATTTTCCTTAGAAGACCATCGTGCCATACCCTGTCAAAAGCCTTAGATATATCAAGGGCCACCGCTCTACCCTCCCCTGTTTTATCCAATGAACGGTATATACGTTCAGAAACTACAGTTAAGATATCTGCTGTTGAACGGGCTTGCCTGAATCCATATTGTTTGTCAGTCAAGAGTTTAGCAGCTGTTAGGTGCTGGACTAGGGCTTTATTAACTAAGGACTCAAATATTTTGGCGAAAAGCGGGAGGAGGCTAATGGGGCGATAATTTAGTGGGTCAGTTCTTTCACCAGAATTCTTGAAGACTGGTACCACAGAGGCGGTTTTCCAGCAGTCGGGAAAACAAGATTCGTTAAGGCATTTATTGTAAAGTTTGGACAGAACTGGAGCAACCTCGGCAGAGCATTTTTTTAATAGCACAGCCGGGATGAGATCTGGTCCACATGCTTTAGAGGTGTCTAGGTTTTTTATAATAGCATGTACCTGAGAAGGGGTGATTTTCAAGTCGTCAAGTGTGGCGTCTGTTCGCAGAGGAAAATCAGGGAGTGAGTGGTGTACCGAGTTCAGTGTGGAGTTTGAGGCAAACCGACTGGCAAGCAGATTAGCCTTGTCAGTTGCCGTGCAAGCAACCTCATGATTGTTTGTTAGTGGGGGAATAATTGACTGTCCATTATTAACTACGCTGTTGTAGATTTTCCAAAAATCCCGGGTTCCTAATTTCTGTGCTTCGATGCGCTTTCTGGTGGTTTCAGAGTAATCTGACTTAGCTGTGTCTATCACTCTCTTACAATTATTTCTAGCTTCTATAAACTTCTGTTTATTTGAGCTGGACTTATGTCGGTTGAATCTGCGGAACGCATGCTGCCTTTGACAAATGGCAGCTGCACAAGCAGAAGTAAACCATTGGGGGGAGTGGGGCTTGCTATAGTATTTCCGTGCGGGAACATGTGCTTCAATAGCAGTTTTGAACCATTCAGTTGTCTCATTTGCACACTGTTCCGCTGGAAGAGTAAAGATATTTTGCCATGGGGCATCTCTGATGAGCTCCCTGATGGCTTCCCAATCAGCCTTTTTGTAATACCTCGTTGTTTTGAGTAGTGGGTCTTCAGTTTTAGGGCGAGAATTTAGGCTGATTTCTACCATTATCACAGCGTGATCAGCATTCCCGAGTGGGCTATGGGCATTTGTTGTACAGTCATTGGGAACTGTTGTCAGAAAGAGATCTAGAAGTGAGGCATGTTGATCGTGCTGGTCTGGGAAACGTGTCGGAAATGTAACCATCTGAGATAGGGAATGAGATATAGAGAAGCTATATGTGGCGCTACCAGCTACGTCTGTGTGATTTGAGAATCCTAGCCAGTTACTGTGGTGGACATTGAAGTCACCAAATACATGTATTTGTGCGCTAGTATCGAGGGAGAGTGCTATATCTATGCTGTCTGAGACTTTGTTTATTAGGGTACAGTCTTGGTTTGAGGGAGAGCGGTAGAGAAAATATAAGTAGCTAATATTGTGTTGCATATTTAGTCTGAAGCACATAAAGGCCTGGCCCTCTGATTCTAGTTTTATTTCTCTAGTTAGGGGGAGGGTGTTTCGAATATAGACTCCAAGTCCATGCATATGTCTGTCCGAGTCCTTACGGTAGAGTGGGAGATAACCAGGCATGTTAAAGTGGTTAGAGGGTATGGAGGAGTGAAGGTTAGTTTCACTTAATGCTAAGATATCCGGGGTGTTTACAAGGAGAAATGACTCAACATCATCTAAGTTAGTTCTAAGCCCGCGGATATTAGTAAATGCAAGCCTCAAGGGAGGAGGCAGGTTGGTTTTCTTTGAGTTTGGTCCTGGTTTAAACGTAACTTTTGCTTGAGCTGTCATTTCATTTTATTTTATTTAAAAGTTTCAGTTAGGGTGGATGAGTGAGGGGGTGCTGGACAAGTAGTTGTGCAGAATACCAGACATGCAATACAAGTAGACCATCAGCTGTCCTCACCCACAGGATTGTGGCCTCAGGAAAGCCCACCGGGGATGAGTGCAGGGTCCCTTTCCATGCGCGACATGGCACTACAAACATCCCGATATTTTACAACTGTTGATGGAGCAGCCGCTCTAAGCGCTACCAAAGAGTTAGGGCTCCTGTACTATCAGTCGGAAACAGCAGCCAGGAACTGTCAATCCGGTACCCTCAATCCATTAGGCAAAGCCAGCCCAGTCCAACTGCACTGACATATATGGCACTGAAGCACCCCACTGTGTCCAGTTAAGGGGAATGGGATGTGGCAGGAGTGGGGAAAAGCGGCGTTCATTACCCTAGTCAGGAAACAAGGTCAACCACTGGGTGATTCAAGCGAGTCCCTGTGATAGTACCTCTACGCCTGGCCAATAGGCAAAGAAGGAGTATGAAAGCCGAGCGATAGACAGAGTCTATCTCCTCCTTAAGCAGTTTAGGTTTGCCAACCGGTGATTTGTTTGAGTCACCAGCTCTAGGAAGGTTGTCGTCCAGGACTGAATTAAATTAGCATATCTTTATGTTAATTAAATTAGCATATCTTTATGTTACTTAAATTAGCATATCTATATGTTACTTAAATTAGTATATCTATATGTTAATTAAATTAGTATATCTATATGTTAATTAAATTAGTATATCTATATGTTAATTAAATTAGCACATCTATATGTTAATTAAATTAGTATATCTATATGTTAATTAAATTAGTATATCTATATGTTAATTAAATTAGTATATCTATATGTTAATTAAATTAGTATATCTATATGTTAATTAAATTAGTATATCTATATGTTAATTAAATTAGTATATCTATATGTTAATTAAATTAGTATATCTATATGTTAATTAAATTAGTATATCTATATGTTAATTAAATTAGCACATCTATATGTTAATTAAATTAGTATATCTATATGTTAATTAAATTAGCATATCTTTATGTTAATTAAATTAGCATATCTTTATGTTACTTAAATTAGCATATCTTTATGTTACTTAAATTAGCATATCTATATGTTAATTAAATTAGCACATCTATATGTTAATTAAATTAGTACATCTATATGTTAATTAAATTAGCATATCTTTATGTTAATTAAATTAGCATATCTTTATGTTAATTAAATTAGCATATCTTTATGTTACTTAAATTAGCATATCTATATGTTAATTAAATTAGCATATCTATATGTTAATTAAATTAGCATATCTATATGTTAATTAAATTAGCATATCTATATGTTAATTAAATTAGAATATCTATAAACTAATTTAATGTTTGTGATATGTTATCACCTTTTATCCTCCTTTTTAAGAAATAGGATCTCTTGCTCGAATAATTTATGATCTGGAAACCATGACCCACTTATGTACGTATGTTAAAGGTACTGCGGTATTAATATATAGATATTAATAAAATTAAATTTACTTTCAGGGTTTAGTTATTATTTATTCCTTTTTTATTGCTCTTTGTTGTTTCATTCTTTTTTTTTGTGCTATTTTTTTGAGTCAAAGATGGATTTTGGTTGGCGACTCCAGAATTTTGTTATTATTTGTATTTTAACATATTTTAAGATGTTTTTTTGGTTTAAAACAAACCTAGTGTCCACTTTGATTTTCCCTCTACCTTCTTTGTCAACCTCTTCCACTAACTACCTCCTCTGTCTACCTCTCCCTCTAACTATCTCCACTGTTTAACTCTCCCTCTGTCTACCTCTTCTGTTTACCTCTCCTTCCATCTACCACCCTGTGTCTACCTCTCCCTCCAACGACCACCCTGTGTAGACCTCACCCTCCAACTACCACACTGTGTACTGGATATGACCTTAAACTATATCCGATGGTGAGGCCCCAGCTTGCGGGCTTTAGGGAGTGTGGAGCCACTCTTTAATTGCCATTGCTCCCAGGTCCACTCTGACCCGGAGAGGTAGTACCTGTTAGGGTCCCAACTATGTGTTAAATAGAAACCGACTTGAAAAAAATATATATTCTATTTAAAAAAAATTTCTTCAAAATGACTGGATTCGGCATTAAATCACCTGAAAAAGGTTGATATGCCGTAAAACAAAAACAACCAACCCTCCAAGTACCACCCTGTGTCGACCTCTCCCTCCAACTACCACCTTCTGTCTACCATTCCCTCCAACTATCTAGTGCTACCAGATCAGAGTATCTCAAGCTACCAGCTTACTAACGTAAAATGCACCAAAAATTGATGTTATGATTTTTTCCCTTCCCTTTGCAAAACGCAATCATGTTCTACAAAGTTCAAACCAGAACAACTATTTTTCTCTACAAAGCAATCAAACCAAACATCTTTAATTAATATTTGAAGATATAAAGAATTCAAAACATAAAAAAACTTTTACCAAATTCGACATTAAATGATCTAAAAGGGCTTGATATCTTGTAAAACGAAACCACATAATAAATCTGTTGATGATGGTTCCGTTTCTAGAGCAATAGCTTTTGACATATAAGGCATTTGATAGAATCTGGTACAAAGGTCTACTTAATAGATTAATCTATTAACAACTATCGAATCCTTTCTCTCTGAAAGCTTTATCCAAGTGGTCATTAATGGGCAGAAATCTGAAGCTCACAATATTAATGTTGTCATACCTCAGAAAGTCTCTGACAGTATAGATGCAACACTCTCCCTTGATACTAGCGCATAAGTACATGTATTTGGTGACTTCAATGTCCCACACAGTAATTGGCTTGGATTCTCTACTTACACAGATGCAGCTGGTAGCATAACACATGGCTTCTCTATATCCCATTCCCTATCTGAGACGGTTACATTTCCAACACGTTTTCCAGATCATCAAGATCAACCTGCCTCACTTCTAGATCTATTTCTGTGTACAGTTCCCGGTGATTGTGTAATGAATGCCCACAACCCAGTCTGGAATGCTGATCGTGCTTTAATAATGGTAGAAATCACCCTAAATTCTCAACCCAAAACTGAAGAACCATTGCTCAAAATGGCAAGATATTATAAGAAGGCTGACTGGGAAGCCATCGGGGATCTCATCAGAGATTTCCCATGGGGAAATATCTTTTCTCTTCTTGCCAAACAGTGTGCAAATGAGACCACTGAATGGTTCAAAACGGCAATTGAAGTGCATGTTCCCAAGCAGAAATTCTATAGAAAACCTCACTCTTCCCAAATACTTTACTTCTACTTGTGCAGCTGCTATTGTGCAAAGGCAACATGCATACCGCAGATTTAGCCGACATAAGTCCAACAAACAGACAAAAGTTTATAGAAGCTAGAAGTAATTTCAAGAAAGAAATAGTGACAGCTAAGAGAGAATATATTGAAACCACAAGAAAACACATTGAAGCACAGAAATTAGGAACTCGTGATTTCTGGAAAATCTACAACAGTGTAGTAAATAATGGGCAATCAACAATTCCCCCACTATCCAACAATCATGAGGTTGTTTGCATGGCAACCGAGAAGGCTAATATGCTTGCCAGTCAGTTTGCTTCAAACTTCACATTGGACCCAGAAAACCACTACCTTCCTGATTTCCCTTTGCGGACAGACGCTACACTAGTTGATCTGAAAATCACCCCTTCCCAGATGCATGATATCATAAAAAACCTAGACACCTCAAAAGCATGTGAACCCAATCTCATCCTGGCTGTACTATTAAAAAATGCTCCGCTGAGGTTAGTCCTCTCCAAGCTTTACAACAAATACCTTAACGAATCTTGCTTTCCTGACTGTTGGAAAACTGCTTCTGTGGTACAAGTTTTCAAGAATTCTGGCGAAAGAACTGACCCATTAAATTATTGCCATATTAACCTCCTCCCACTTTTTGCCAAAATATTTGAGTCCATAATTAACCAAATCCATCACTTTACAGTTACTAAACTTCTGACTGACCAACAATATGGATTTAGGCAAGTCCGTTCTACAGTAGATATCCTAACTGTAATCTCTGAATGTATATACCGTACATTGGACAAGACAGGGGAGGGTAGAGCAGTAATCCTAGATATATCTAAGGCTTTTGACAGGGTATAGCACGATGGTCTTAGGAAAATCAGATCATACAGTATCACTGGATGAATTCTTAACGTAATTAAATCCTTCTTAAATAAGAGAAGAATCCAGGTTGTCCTTGACGTTCATACATCTAAACAATATGATATAAATGTGAATGTACCTCAGGAGTCTATTCTTGGACTTTTATTATTCCTGATATTCATAAATGACCTCCCTGATAAAATTGTCTCTGATATGGGTATATTTGCTGATGACACCACATTCTATAACTAGGGGAAAACAAATGAACACATATCTAAGGAAATGGCAGAAGCACTAGAGGAAGATCTCCAATCTGTGGTGGAATGGAGACCAAAATGGATGGTTACATTCAATGCTGCTAATACTAAGCTTGTTTTGTTTCTATAACTAGCAATACCAGACAACATAATGTTCAGCGCTGGACAGGGCACACACTGCTACTTAGTTTGACACTCATAATCTTTAAATCAGTAATAAGTACATTTCTCCTACCCCCATCAAAATAAAACTTATATAACTGGATTCACAATAAAATTTACTTAAAAATGGTATTTTAATATTTTTGTTATGATTTGTGTATTCGAAAAAAAAAATCACTATTTAAATCCGACTATTAATGATGAAACATGCCAGCATAGCATGCCTGCTGGCGGTAGATTACTTTTTTCAAATAAGCGGTTGGGGTGTGTTCATGAATCGCAAGTTGTACCCATCGACGAGTTTCTAGTTGTTTTAGCTAATCAGGGGGAAAAAATTGTCTTTGCTACGGAATTTGAACACAACATGCATATCTTTCCAGTCAAAAGTTAGAATATCTCGAAGTTGATGTTTTGTAGTACAAAGCTAATTAAATATAGAAACTGTGTTCAAACGCTATTTAAGAGCGGATATATTAATTTCTTTTGTACTAAAATTTGAAAAGAATTGAATAAAAACATTTTATGCACGACTCGATAGAAGTAGTGACAACTGCATATAAGCATGAGAATTTTTGTGTATCGTGACGCACAAAAAAGTCTAAACAAAACGTTCGTCAACTAACGTATGAACATAAAGTATTCATTTTATTTTTGTTATTATTTAGAAAACATAAGTTTTTAATTATGGAAAGGAAAAGAATATTTTTTTTGAAAAAGAATAACCAACAATGAACACTTTTTTTTGTTCTTGGTTTTTAGGTTGCAAATAAAACATCTCAAAGTTAACGCTTTGTAATATAAAGATAAGTAAAGATAGAAACTGTGTTCACATGCTATTTAAGAGCGGATATATTAATTTCTTTTGTCCTAAAATTTGAAAAGAATTGGATTAAAAACTTATTATGCACGAATTGGTAGAAATAGTGACAACCGCATATAAATATGAGAATTTTTGTTCGTCATGACGCACAAAAAATCTGTAAACAAAGTGTTCGTCAACTAACTTACGAACATAAAGTATTCATTTTATTTTTGTTATTATTTAGAAAACATAAGTTTTTAATTATGGAAAGGAAAAGAATATCTTTTTAAAAATAAATTTTTTGAAAAAGAATGACCAACAATGACCATGCTTTTAAATGAGTTAAAACACACAAACCAGTTATCCAGTTAAGTAAAAGAATAACTTTTATTAGGTTTGTTTTATAATCCACAGATGTATAAAAAAGGTGTTCAAAAACAAATATATAACAAATAAATGTTACCAAAGGCAAGTTACTCTTCTACCTACCTCGATAAATTTTTGGTTTTGTAAATGTTTATTCTGTTCAAAAAAACAAGTAGAGTCGAACGTTACATGAGAACAAGAAAAAATGTCCGCGATGTTTCTTGAAGTCTCAACAATGACTTAAAAATACAAAAAATTTCTATAAAATAGTAGTAGAAACTCGCCCGATAATTCTCACGGTAACTTGAAGTTGTTAAAATGAAACATAATTGTAATCTGTACAAAATTTCCTTTAATTTGATGTGCTACAAGCCATATTTTGTTAATAATTTCTTTGAATCGTGTCATGGTGGCCATTTTGGATTTCCTGGTGGCCATCTTAGATTTTTCATGATGTTATAATGGCAAATGATAATGTCCATCAGAATAATACTTCCTATGATGATAAAGCCTTACTTATCATTTTTCTTAGCTATTTTTATGATGTTTCTACTTAGAGATGTTAAAATGAAACTGGAATATGCTAATTAGTATGCAAGTTACCAAATGAGATGGTTATAAATAATGCCAACTGAACCGTCATGGTATTATGATATGTTCAAAATTTCATCATAATATCTTAAAAAGATCTGAAGATGCAGCTTTTCAAAGGAGGGTTAGTCTGTAAATTGTGCAAATTTCCTACCATTTTCAATCACAAGCTTATATGCATTTGAATAGGACTGACTTAAGGTAAAATGTCCAGTGAACCACACATTCTTTGATACTTTGAATGGTTATAACTCCAGTTCTAATGGGTCGATTTTAAAAAACTAAAGATATTATTTATTTGTTTTTATGCTCTTTTCAATAATACTTGATTTGAGTTTATTCGATCTAAATAAAAAAAAATTGTGTGATATTGCTACTATAATTACAAGAAACCTTTTCAACCACTAATAGCTATGGCTATACATTACCTGAAAGTACTTCTTTCAAACTCCTCGGCCTAACGTTCACAGAGAACATGAATTGGAACAGATACCATGAGAGCATTGCTAGGGCTGCTGCAAGGAAGGTGGGCTCTCTCTACCATGCTAGAAAGTTACACCTGAAAGTATCCACTGTTCGTCCATGTATGGAGTACTGTTGTCACATTTGGGCTGATACATCCTATAAGAGTCTCTCGCTCCTGGACAGAGTTCAAAAGAGAGTCGCCAACCTGATAGGTTCTGAACTGTCATCTAGGCTTCAGCCTCTGTCCCATCGATGAAATGTTGCATCCCTCTGCCTGCTCTACAAGTACTTTAATGGTGAGTGCTCTGACGAACTACAAGCACTTGTACCCCTTGATGTGAATATCCCCGACAAACCTGACAAGCAGCAAAGTCCCACCCCTACACAGTAGAGATCCCTAGATGTAAGAAAGCCTTCTACTCTAATAGTTTCTTCCTCAAAACTGCTAGACTTTGGAACACGTTCGGGGTTCCTGTTTTCCCAACTGTACTGACATGCAGAAGTTCAAGTGTAATGTGAACAGACATCTTGCTGCTCAACTCCCTACATAGTATCCCTGCAATTTATGGCCCTGATAGTAGCCCCCTACATCTAAGTGGCACGGTGTCTTGTTTGGAGTGAAGATGGAATTTAAAAAAAAAAATTTTTTTTTCATGAATTTGTTTATTTTCATTTTCAGACCATCAAGAGCAGAGAGTCTGCTTTGAAAAGAGTGAAATCAAGGATTATTGCAACAGAGTAAGTAAATCTCTCTCTCATCCCTATATATATATAAAATGAACTTTTTGTTTTTCTGCTGTTTTACCGATATTTTAAAGAAGTTTAACATTGTTTTCTTGTTTTTATTTTTATATTTAAACAGGGTTATTACTTTGCTTAATCTTTACTTTACCCCCCCCCCCTTACACACACACACCTCCAAACAACCAATGTTGGGTACCCCTGCTAGTATATACATATTATATAGTCTTGGAAGCTTTTTTAACCTCGAAGACTATATAAAAAAAAATTGGAAAATTATTTTGTCAATAAGTCATTTAATCTCCTACAATCACTGAACAAACCTGCTTTCTCGAACTCAGAATAATCCTAATTTTTCAGGAATCATCAGTTGTTTACCATGAAACACTATTTTGTGGATTTAAAAACAAAAACTAAACACTTATAATGTAGCCTGATCATAAAATATGCTTAAATATGATATTTTAATTTATGCAGATTTCGTATATATTATTATAAAGTCAATTTTCTATTGATTATTAAATATTATAAAATTGTGATTTCAAAAATAAAAATAATATATCCATATAACTTGGGTACGAAAACTTATGGAGAATTCTTATAGAGAAATTATTTATAAAAATTTTTTATGTGGATGCATCAAATTAGATTTTATATATATCAGTAATGGGATGATTCCAATATTTTTCCCAATTCCGATACAATTACTGATTCCGATTCTTTATAAATGTATAAATATTTAACTATAAAGTTATTTTTATTGAATACTGTAAAAACATGTTAAATATGTATGTATTTCCTCAAACATAAAAGCACACTTGTAGGAAGGGGTGATCTATAGATTTTAGTTTTACTGGTAGTTTAAAATCAGTAATTATTATTTTTTTATTATTACTACCAGTAGGGGAAGATTTTATTTTAAACAAAATCAAATAAAAAAGCAATTAAAGGAATCGTTTTGGCATCAGGAAATAGATACAAATTTTTTGATACCTCCAAAAGTTCCAATTTTTTTTATTCCGATTAATCGTCATAGTACTAATATATATATATATATATATATATATATATATATATATGTAAAATTTTAGTCATTCAATAAATTAAAAAATTTATGGCGTGAAATGGTTAAATTTCAAATCCAAAGATTTTTATTATTCTATGTAAGACAACGAATACATTTGAAATATTATAACTCCTTATCCTATAGGATTTCGATGTCTACCATCTCTTCAGTGGAGAAAATATTAGCAAATAGTTATACTGGTTTACACTGTATTTGCTAAAGTCAGTGAGACATGGAAAATCACAATGAAAAGTTGTTTAAGTATTTAAATGTTATAGAGTAAGGGAAGTTAATGAAAAGGATATAAAAATTCACATTCAAATTGCACGGTAAAATCCAAAGTGAATGTCTTTGATAGCAGTGTGGTAAAGTGATCCAAACTGTATTTTGAGTAATACACGATTTATTTGCTCTATCTTGTATATTGAGCAATTTTTATTTAGATGGGATAGTACTTATAGAATATTACTGTGAATAATATTTTGTAAAACTTATAATCACAGGTTTCCATACCAGTTGATTGTTAGATAATTTTATTATTCATATATATATATATATATATATATATATATTTTTTTTTTTTTCAAAGATAAATACGGTTAATAGTAGCTTCACCTCAAAGCTATTTTTTTTTATTTCCTTAGAAAGTCGCCCATAATTTGTTTCGACGTATATAACATTTTTATTTATTTATTATTTTCAAAACAGTAATCTTCGTACACGCGTGTTTTGAGGTAACTACTTGACTTGACTTGAAACGACATTCACCCTGGAGGAGTTGAGTCAGCTTCATGAAGATGCACATCTCGTATCGCTGCGGCCCAAGCCCGGCGATCAGAGGCAAGATCCCGAGTGAGCAACAGCCAGTCACGTCTCCAACGAGACAGGCCATAGATGAGTGGGCCTGAAATAAGTTCAGCGTCGGCTTTGATAGTCCCGAGCCACGTTCTTAGCTGGCCACCGACACGTTTTTTCCAGCCGGGTAGAGGACGTGGGGAGATAGCCTCGTGGATAAAGACCCCTGCATCACGGTGAGAGGCATGGCCGAACCATCGAAGGCGTCGGGCCCGCAGTAGGTCAGTAATTGCCTGGAGATTGCAGCGACGCCGGACTTCTTTGTTGGCGACGAAATCCAAGGGACGGACATGGAGAATGTGGCGGAGATTGTAGTGGTCGAAAACTTCTACGTGTTGCAGATCCGCTTTCCGTATGGGCCAGGTCTCACATCCATACAAAAGTATTGAGCGGACGAGGGCCTGGTAGATTCGTATTTTTGTCCTCAGACGTATTTCAGGCCGTGACCATAATCGCCTTTGGAGTCGACAAAAGGCAGCTCGTGCGGCATTAATGCGCGTTTCAATCTCATTCATGCCTTGACCGGTACCAATGAACGTGCAGCCCAGGTATTTGAAGCTATCCGTCTCCTCGAGGGTTTCCCCGTTGAGAGTGACGGAGGATCTTTCTGCTTGGGGGATGCCAGCCGATAGAATCTTCGTCTTGCTGGCATTGATTCTCATGCCGATGGCAGCTGCCTTCTCCTGGATTCGGTTCAGCACCATCTGTATGTCTTTGTAGCTCTCCCCGAGAACCGCAATATCGTCCGCGTAGTCCAAATCGGTGATTTGGACTACGCGGACGATATTGCGGTAACTATCTCTTGTCAGCATAGCTCGACTGTTTCTAGTGATCGAACTTCAGACCATGTTTACCATATGTAATATATATATATATATATATATGTGTGTGCGTGAAAATATGTTTCTTCAATCATATTTCACCTTTTATTTATATCAATCCTTTAATTTATGAAACTCAATGTAATTACAGAACACACAACAAATAAATAACAAAATTCTATGTTCCAAATTTCAAGATATTGACCATCTTACCATTTATTCCTTAAAGTATGTTCACATGCACAATTCTTGACAACACCTGTTCCATCGGGCAAAATCATTCATTTAATTATTATATCAATCAATGAATTTATCTCATCCTTAACTCATCCGAAGAAAAAGCACTTAATCAATTTTCATGAGTTCCAATGAAAAAAAAGTAATTGCAACTTCTATCCCAATTTTCGGATTTTTTCATCATGCCCATATGCATTTATTTTCTTTTAAAATTGCTTTTTCCTCTGGTGTGAATTTGGCTTTTTTTTTGTTTGAAGCAGCTTGACCTCAAATAGTTGAAAAAATCCAAATATTTCTGGAGTTTGATAGATTAATGAAATGTAACCCATTTGTTTTCTTTGTTTTTTTTTTTACATAGGAGTCACGACATAGGCCTCTCGAGGATAAGGGTTATAGAGTGTACAGTAGTCAATTGGATATTGTTGTAATCAAGAGTAATAGAAATTTGGTAAATTGGATTACTTAAGGGGTCGGTTCATCAAGAATTTGTTTATGTTGGACTTGGTTATGGGTAACCTAATAAGTTTGGAAATGGTGTTTTGTATTTTTTATTAAGAAAAAAAAGATTAATGGAAATCGCTCCAGACAAGGCATGAAGCCACTTGATGTAAAGAACTAACAAGAACAAAAGGTGATTATCACAACGATAGAGGATGCTTATTGACGTTAACCTTAAAAAAATACCAGGGCCATAAGTATGAGGGGAAAACAGTCAGCAGAAAGTCTACAAGTCTGCAGTTCTTAAAAATAAGCTATTGGAATAAGAAGCTGTTTTAAAATAAAATATCAAAACAATGAATTGCTGAAGACCACTAGACAAACAATTCAAATGAGCTGGAACAACAGAAGCAGAGACTAGATCAGACGATTCTGAAGCATTATACAAGCTGAAATAATAAAGTTGTCGCCCTAAAGAAAAAAACACTACAGCTTTATTTTAAAACTTTTATTGAAAAAAATCAATTCAGGTAACTTGACTATGTAGTAGAGCTGACATCCATTCAATGTAGCCACCTTCAGCCTCAATCATCGCCTTGATACGGGTCCGGAACTGGAAGCATGCTTTTTCCACGAGTGACGGTGGGAGCTCGGTGAATATGTGGATGGTGGTGATCAGGCTGGTTTTGGTGGTGTGAGAGGTCATGTTGGTGATGTTTTCGGCGTATGACCAAACAAAGTAGCCCAGTGGGTTCAAGTCGGGGGAGGAAGAGTGCCAGTGAGAGAAGGTTGCAAAGTCATAGCACTCCTGCTGAAGCCAAGTCTGGGTCTCTTTGGACTTGTGGGCCGGCGCTGAGTCCTGCTACTACACTCAGGGTCTGCCACTGGCCACCTGATTGCACCAGGGGATCACCACACTCATTAGCACATTCAAGTATCTTTTGATGTTGACTTTCTAGCTGACTATGAAGATGTGAGGTGGCATGATGTGGCCCTCACTTGAAACCATATCAAGGACCATAACCGTGGTCGGAAACTTTGTTTTCGGCACCTTGGGCATGTGACAATCCAGCAATGCATTTTGAGGGTGCTGGCAATGATCCTGTTACCATAACTTGGATCAGTAGAGAGCATAAGTTGTACAGTGGCGCATCTCCGATCTCGCTCGTTAAACATTATGTCACTTTGAGACATGATAGAAGGCTCCTATCGCTCCCAGAATTTGTACACAACTAGCCAACAAGTAGATGGTCTGCAACAAAAAGAGAAAACCGGTTTTAATCAAACGGAAATGGAATCATGTCGTCTTTTCTAGAGTGATAATTTCATCATTCCATCTGTAGTATTTACAAAAAAGACTGAAATTAACAACATCACATGTGAGAGGGAGGTTGGAGAGAAGAAGAAAAATATGTATGTTGTCTTTTTTTTTATTATAGATGTTGTTTGTACCAGTTAAGGATACATCTTTGGCAATCAGTCTGACGGCAGCTTTGTTGCTGTTGGGCTGGCATATGATTCTATTCCGTTCTAGCAAATCCATCCTCCCAGGCTTTACCTTCTCTTTTTGAGAAAAAGTTTATTGCTCGTCGCCTCTATCAGGGAATGCCGACTGAGCTCTCAGGCATATTTTTTAGGCCGGAGTGAATTTCACCTAGTGTGCTGTCATTTCAAAACCTCATCTATTTCAATATTTTTTCGATTCCAATACAATTACTGATTCTGATTCTAAAATGGGCTAATCATCTAAAAAAAAAATGTAAAATTTCATGGGGGGTGGGGGTTAGTGAAGAGTTTTCATTCACATTTAAATGTAACTAGCTGACTGTCCGGCGTTGCTCGGTCGAACAATACACGTAAACATGATATTTCAATTTATGCAGATTGCATATCTAGGATCAACCCTCTATGGATTATCATATAATACAAAGAATAATTTGCCCCGTGAACTAATTTGCAAAAAAACATAAAAAAAATAATGATAATGTTGTTCATCAAATTCTGTCTGTGTTTGTTTACAATATCACGTCAGCTGATATTTGGGCTTGATAATCTTAAACATCCAATAAGTATCGAAAATTGAAAAATTTCAATCTTAAAAAAACCTTTCTCTTACAGATAAAAAAAAAAGAATTTTTACAGTGTAATGTAAAATATTCCCCTGTAAAAATTCTTCTTTTTTTTTTATCTGTAAGAGAAAGTTCTTTTTAATATTGAAATTTTTTCAATTTTCGATACTTATTGGATAAATTTCTGTACAAAACCTATCTAAGAACACTGCCAAACATATAAATTAGCTTTGTGTGAAATCTGCAAAAGATAGGCTCAGCCACACACACACACAAAATGACTTTTATATAATAGTAAAAATTTTCTTTTTAATTTTATAAACTTCCTAATGCTTTCTGTTTATCCAGCATTTTAATAAACTCATTGTGAGATTTTCATCTATTTTTCACTTGTGCCATTTTTTATTTATTTATGCACTTGTGCCATTTTTTTTATTTATTTATCCACTTGTGCCATTTTTATTTATTTATCCACTTGTGCTATTTTTTCCAGTACCATTCTTTTTCCTGAAATTCATTACTATCTATATATATCTATAAAAACAGAGATGTGTGTGCCACAGACGATTTCTGATTGGTTAATCCAATAATCACATCTCCTAAAAAAGTATAGTTCTTACGCTCTTAACTTTACCATAAAATATTTTGGTCTTATTTATTGTCCATCTTGGAAGGGTTTAATTTTTTCCTAACTTGCCATTTACAAATTAGAAAAATACGAAACTAACTTACAATCTAAAAATCGAACCTCCGACTCAACGTCCGCCATTCAGAAAGCAAACGCTGGACAGATTATTAGTACTACTACTACTACAAACAATACAGCACGAAAACACGCGCACACACGCACACACACTCACGTCCACTACCGTCCTTGGCTACGTCACGTTGTTATGGCAACACGATAAATACACAGTAAATTTGATTTTCTTCATTTCTACGCAAATATTACGCAAATGTAAATCATATAGAATATCTGTATGAATATAATTACACGTAATAGTTAAATAAAGATGATCATCGTATAAGAGAACCGAAAAAAAAAACTAATAGGGAATTTGTATAAAGTTGTATTTTCTTTATAAATAAATAGAAAAAAGGGGTGTTGATAAGACTATCGATACTTATACAGTTTAGTGACGACATTAAAAAATGGAAATATTGAAACAAACATTTTATTGTACGTAACTGTTATAGACTGAAGTTCTCCGAGAAAAAATTTCACTTCATTTGATCAAGTAGTTTGTTCTTACAGCGAAAAACAATTATTTATCACGACGACGTCAACGTGGCCATTTTGGAAATGTACCTAGCAGAATACCTCCATTTTATGCCAAATTTCGCAATCTAGCCTTTTTTTTCTCGCCATATTGAGATGCGCACAACACATCTGCAATTTTTTTACGTTTTTTTTTTTTTTAAATCTGGAATTTTTTTGCGTATTTTTTTTTTTTAAATAAGAATACTATTGAATATGCAAAGAAATTGAAGAATGCAAAGAATTGAAGAATTTTTATACGAGATTATTTTCGAAACATGCCCAGTTGGACACGCATGGATAACTTCGAAACTTCGTTTATTTACTTCTGTTACAAATTAAAAAAAACAAAAAACACTCCAAACATGGCATCTGTCTTCGCAAAAAAAAAAAAAAAAATCTCATTCTGGTGGGGGGGGGGGAAGGGCTAGATTGGCCTAAAATGGAGGTATTCTGCTATGTGCGGCAGTTACCTGCCCTTGGGGAATTCCTGGGCCTGCAATAACATTTCCAAAATGGCCACGTTGACGTAGCCGTGATAAATCATTGTTTTTCGCTGTAAAAAAAAACTATTTGATCAAATGAAGTGAATTTTTTTTCGGAGAACTTCAGTCTATAACAGTTACGTACAATAAAATTTTTTTTCAATATTTCCATTTTTTAATGTCGTCACTAAACTGTAAAAAAATATAGATTTATTTTTGGGTAAAGTTCCCCTGGGGTTTCCTTTCACTTCAGTAAATAATGGTATTTTGTTATATATATGGCGTACTATTATCCTTATATATATGATGTTCATGTTTATATATATGTATAAGTGATAGTGTCTGTGTGTGTCTGTGTGCATTTCCCTACGCTAAAACTCTGTCAATTTTAAGCCTACAGATTCGAAATTTGATATACAGGGTACTGAGATTTGGGAAATCGATGTGATAGGTTTTCGACAGAAATTTGGCGATTAAGTGGTCAATATTCAACAACTAGACCTTTGAGAACTCTACCAAACTCCTCCTACAATTTAAGGTCTGAACACGTGATATTTTATATATAGATTCCTTGGACATGGATCTAACTTATTAACTTTACTTGATCCCTAAACAATAAATGTTAAGAGGTCATAATAGGGGTCAAAGTTTAAAAAAATTGACCTTTTTTTTCCTCAGCATACACTTCAAAACACCTGGGCAACGCCGGGCACCGATTGCTAGTATATCTATAAAAACAGAGATGTGTGTGCCACAGACGATTTCTGATTGGTTAATCCAATAATCACATCTCCTAAAAAAGTATAGTTCTTACGCTCTTAACTTTACCATAAAATATTTTGGTCTTATTTATTGTCCATCTTGGAAGGGTTTAATTTTTTTCTAACTTGCCATTTACAAATTAGAAAAATACGAAAGTTACAGACATCACAATCCAACCTCTGACTCAACGTCCGCCATTAACACAAGAAAGCAAACGCTGGACAGATTATTAGTACTACTACTACTACAAACAATACAGCACGAAAACACGCGCACACACGCACACACACTCACGTCCACTACCGTCCTTGGCTACGTCACGTTGTTATGGCAACACGATAAATACACAGTAAATTTGATTTTCTTCATTTCTACGCAAATATTACGCAAATATAAATCATATAGAATATCTGTATGAATATAATTACACGTAATAGTTAAATAAAGATGATCATCGTATAAGAGAACCGAAAAAAAAAACTAATAGGGAATTTGTATAAAGTTGTATTTTCTTTATAAATAAATAGAAAAAAGGGGTGTTGATAAGACTATCGATACTTATACAGTTTAGTGACGACATTAAAAAATGGAAATATTGAAAAAAATTTTTATTGTCCGTAACTGTTATAGACTGAAGTTCTCCGAAAAAAAATTCTTACAGCGAAAAACAATTATTTATCACGACGACGTCAACGTGGCCATTTTGGAAATGTACCTAGCAGAATACCTCCATTTTAGGCCAAATTTCGCAATCTAGCCTTTTTTTTTCTCGCCATATTGAGATGCGCACAACACATCTGAAATTTTTTTACGTTTTTTTTTTTTTTTTTTAATCTGCAATTTTTTTGCGTATTTTTTTTTTATAAATAAGAATACTATTGAATATGCAAAGAAATTGAAGAATACAAAGAATTGAGGAATTTTTATACGAGATTATTTTCGAAACATGCTCAGTTGGACACGCATGGATAACTTCGAAACTTCGTTTATTTACTTCTGTTACAAATTAAAAAAAAAAAAACACCCCAAAAATGGCATCTGTCTTCGCAAAAAAAAAAAAAAAAAATCCTCATTCTGGTGGGGGGGGAAAAAGGGCTAGATTGGCCTAAAATGCAGGTATTCTGCTATGTACGGCAGTTACCTGCCCTTGGGGAATTCCTGGGCCTGCAATAACATTTCCAAAATGGCCACGTTGACGTAGCCGTGATAAATCATTGTTTTTCGCTGTAAAAAAAAAAAAAAACTACTTGATCAAATGAAGTGAAATTTTTTTCGGAGAACTTCAGTCTATAACAGTTACGTACAATAAAATTTTTTCAATATTTCCATTTTTTAATGTCGTCACTAAACTGTATAAGTACCAGACTATCAATACACACAAAAAAATATAGATTTATTTTTGGGTAAAGTTCCCCCGGGTTTTCCTTTCACTTCAGTAAATAATGGTCTTTTGTTATATATATGGCGTACTATTATCTTTATATATATGATGTTTATGTTTATATATATGTATAAGTGATAGTGTCTGTGTGTGTCGGTGCGTCTGTGTGCATTTCCCTACGTTAAAACTCTGTCAATTTTAAGCCTACAGATTCGAAATTTGATATACAGGGTACTGAGATTTGGGAACATCGATGTGATAGGTTTTCGACAGAAATTTGGCGATTAAGTGGTCAATATTCAACAATTAGACCTTTGAGAACTCTACCAAACTTCTCCTACAATTTAAGGTCTGAACACGTGATATTTTATATATATAGATTCCTTGGACATGGATCTAACTTATTAACTTTACTTGATCCCTAAACAATAAATGTTACGAGGTCATAATAGGGGTAAAAGTTTTAAAAAATTGACCTTTTTTTTTTCCTAAGCAAACACTTCAAAACACCTGGGCAACGCCGGGCACCGATTGCTAGTGATCTATAAATCTTAGTTTCACTGGTTGTTTAAAACCAATGAATATTTATTAGTACCATTAACTTTTAAACCAAATAAAAAAAATTAAAAAATTTTAAAATCGATTTTGGAATCTGAAGTCGGGCTCGCATCTTTCTCGTACTGATTCTGATATCCTACAAAATTCTATTTTTTTTTTTCAATTTCTGATTTTGATTGATCGTGAATAAATATAAGGTTTCTTTTTTTTTTTAATTTTTTATGCCAAATTTTGTTGTGAAAACTTGAATTTTGTCTGCCTTAAAAAGCTTTGAAAAGTCCTTGAAAATCTGTATGAACCAAGTCTTGGTTTTAGTGTTGTTTTTGAAACAATTACCAATAAAAGTTAAAAAAAAAAATATTTAGACCCCCATCACCATCTGCCTACAATGATTTGATCTTTGAGAAAAAATGTGAAATATTCTGTTGTTGACAAATTCTGAATTTTTTTTTTCTTTTTTCCAGCAAGATCATCAAACAATATCAGCTGAAGAAGAATGATATCCTTTGATTTCGGAAAATTTCTATTTGTACAATTTTGTATTGCTGATGTCTCTGCACATTTTTGGTGCTTGTCCATAATTATGAAAAAATAAAAATAAAAAATAATCTGTATTATGTATGTACTTATGATGAAAAGAAAATATCGTACACAAAAAATCACGTAAATTGATCAAATAGTTTTATTTTTATAAAGAAAATCATTTTTAAATGATTAATAGGAATCCATAGTCCAATACTAAGAATGGCAGGATATTCTTTGTTATTGAAGCAAAATTTGAAAATTGAAATATTGAATTTCAAGTGAAACCAACGGTATGTACTGACTTGTGGTGTCACAGTAATGAACATATCCAAAAATTATGAAAACGGTAAGGTAGAAAATTGATTATTAATGAAATAGTTTTTGAAGACAATTAGCAGAAAATTGAATTTTGAATAAAAAAAAAAAAAAACCCAAAAAACGGAGAGTTCTAATTGTAACAAAAGGGGGGTAATTATTTCCTGAAAACTAAAAATCTTTGGCCAATTTAGCAAAACTTAATTTTCTGTTAATTGTCTTCAAAAACTGTTTTGATTAATAATTAATTTTTTATCTTATTGTTTTTCGTAATTTTTGGATATGTTCATTACTGTGACATAACCATTCAGTAGATACCATTGGTTTCACTTGAAATTTAATATTTCATTTTTTGAATTTTGTTACAATAACAAAAAAGCTGAATAGCTTTCTAAAATTTCACAAAGGTTTGAATTATTTAAAGTTATTTCCCTTGTCCTATAAAATAACATTGAGAGATCGTTAGTCATTGTTTAACTACATAGTTTGATTTTCTCTATTTATTTATTTATTTATTTAATTTTTTTTTTTAACTACCTGACCAATTTATGCAATTTTTGGTGTACAACATATTTTTTCCATCACGTCTATATACACCATAAATAATTTTATTTAAAAAATAATTTTTTGGATGGGGTTGTCATTGATTTGCACCTATGATTTTTGTTTGTTTTTGTTTTTCTCTTCATCGCTTTTTCACATGTAAAACATCGTTATCATATTGAGTTTAACGTCTATTTTACATGCGTCCATGTGTTTTGAGGCTTTTAGAAATTGGGCACTTTTACGGTTTGTGGACTATTTCTGAAATAATAACATTATTATTGAGAAACCCATTCTTAACACGTGGAAGGAGGGCTTTATTAGCTATTCTGTATTTTTACATAATTTAATAAGCAATAGATACCATAAAAATTGAATTCAACTTGAAAAATCCTATCTAAAAAATAGCATATTATGTAAACTGCAGAAGTATCAGAAATTGTCTTCGAGACTAACCTATCTCTGACCAGGTCTTCATTTATCCATTTCTCCTAATCACTTCCTCCCTTGATCTTCTCCTGCCAACTGACCCTGCTCCATCAACTGTTCTACAGTTATTAACCCACTTACATTACATAATCATTGTATCATGCAGCACATATTGTCGACCTTCACTAGTCAAGTTTTGGTAATTTATTGCCGGATGGAAATTCTGACAAACATTTTCTTTATACTATTGATCTTCTAATATATAAAGCAAAGCCAGTCTCTTTATGGTTTCTTTGTTGTCGATAGCTTTCTTCCTACAAAATCGATATTTGATTCTGGTTTGTCAGTTCTTTTGGTGGGTCATTGCGTCATTTTGTTAAGCAGAATAAAATTTAATTCCTTTCATAAAATACTTTGTCTGAATCAGAATTATTTTCATACAGATCACATCATAAAAAAAGGGGTGTAACTCTGTATTAGACTATGCAGAGTTACTCATCTTTGGCACAAAACACATTTTTGAAAAAACAAAAAAAAAAAACCCCAAAAAACGCATCATTAAAGAAAAGAAGCACAAACCAAATTACAAGTAAATGCTGACTAGACAATGCAGAGTATGTACAGCTTGTCTTCTAATATATAAAGTGAAGTTGGCCACTTTATCGTTTCTTAGCTTTCTTCCTACAAATCTGATTCTGGTTTGTCAGATTTTCTTGGAAATTGTTGCCGCATACTGTGGAGAAGAATAAAATGCAATTCTTTAAATTCCTTTCAGAAAGGTGAAGGTAGCATAAGGAGTTTGTTGCAGAACAGGAGACTCTATTGGTTTGGTCACATTGAAAGAATGGATGAAAGCTTTGGAGTAATAGATGTAGAATAGTTGAGGTAACAGGAGAATGCTTTTACAACCTTGCCACTTGGACTTACGATTAGTTGTAAAAATTTAGTTAACTACGCTAATGAGTTTGAATATCTCAGAAATAGGGGATCATTTTACATTAAATTTATATATGAAAATGAACCCTCACTTTAAATTATAAATCACATTTCCCTTCTTTCTGTTAATTTTTTTCAATGGGTTTAAACATAATCGCCTAAAATAAGTATAATCTCGTTTTTTTAATTTTTTTTATCTCTTTTGAAGGGGTGGGGATGATTTAGCTAAGGGTGTTAATCTGTAAAGTTACCAACAAATTTTAATTTTGAGAAAAAAAAGCTGTTCTAAGAGTAAAAAGGGTCAACACAAACAAATTCTGCGTCATCGGTTTTTTATCATATAACTTACTGATTCCGATTCTATACTTTCGATGTTGGGAGAGTTGACTAAAACAAAATAAAAAAAGTGAAGCGTGCATGGTCCCCCATGAGTGCACAGTGAATAAGGCATTAAAAAAATGACTAAGTTCAGCAATTTCCCCCCCCCCCCCCCCCATTTAGCTCCAAAAGTTCCCAGGGAATGTCAGATCCTGGTGAAAATGAACAACCAGTGCAATTTTAGGCCATAACATATGTAAATTTGAGTTCTGCACCATGCCAAAAAAGAAATGACTAAGTCCATCATTTGCCCCCCCTCCCCTCCATTTAGTCCCCCTAAATCCCCAAGGCCTTAACATATTTAAATTTGTGTTCAGCACCATACAAAACTGCTAAATAGTCATGCACATAAAATTTTGGACAAATATGGTAAATTAGTCCCAAAAATGGAGTGTTTTTATTAGCCCTAAAAGAGCCCTGGGACACACCCAAGATTTATTGCGATGTATAGACAAACAAAATTATATAGAAATCAGTTAGTTACAACTTTTCAGAAAGTTTTATAAAAATCCAAGGCATCAATTTTTTTTGATAAGCACAAAAGTGTCAATTTTAGCGATTTTTAACCTAAAAATTGCTCATTTAGATATTATGCTTCGGGAGTGAAAAGTCTTCTAACAACAAAATCGTACTGCAAAGTCATTTTAAATAAAATTCTGTCAATAATTGTCAGTTATAATCAGCTAATGTGCATCCTAACTTCTGGCGTAGCACTTACCAAAAGCAGTGACAAGACAAATTAGTTCCTTAACTTTTATTGTTTTTTCAGTATTTCTATTGTGAAACGATTTATTGAAATATAAAAAAAGGACATCATTGAAAAGTCTATAAATATAAAAGCGAAAATGTATGTATGTATGTGTGTTTGCTTTTTCTGTGTGTCTACAAAAGGCTTCTTTCAGAGAAGCGGTCGCTCGCTTCACAACTTTTTAAAACTTTTATATAATATAAAATCGTATATGTCGTTATATCTCACAGTTAACAAACGAAGCTCGCCTGTCTATTTAATTTGCTTGATTTCGGGAAGATAAATATTCAATATTTGTCGCTCGCTGCATGTGGGTTAGTCTTTTTCCTATAACATCTTGGGAGTGGGAAAAAAAAAGCGTTCAGCAGTAAATGAAATCCCGCAGTCAAACTTGACCTCATTAACTCATTAAAACGAGCACCTGCTAAATCCAACTAATTAAATAAATTCAAACGTGTTTCCGTAAGCATGTCGCGGTGGAGCAATGGTTAACGTTGCACTTTTTTTTTTTTTTTCATATTTTTTACCCCCCCCCACACACACACCTCCAAACACCCGGGCAACGCCGAGTACCCTTCGCTAGTATATAATAAAAATTAACAAAATTGTAACAAATAAAAATAACACTATCTTTTTCGATAGTCGTCTGCAAGAATTCCTGTTGCAGCAAAGAATCAAAGCCAACTATTTTGGGAATATTATTTATTGGATACGTTTTTTTATGATGTTTGAAATTTTGTTATTTTGATTTCAATAATTTTATTTTTATACTTTCATAAACATTTCTATTATGTAGCAAATCAGTTCCTTCATATTTACTGTTCTTTAGTATTTCTATTATGTAGCGATTTATCGAAAGAAAAGTATACCATTAAAATTATAACAGATAAAAATAACACAATCTTTTTTGATGGCCATCTGCAAGAATTCTTGTTGCAGCAGAAAATCAAAGCCAACTATTTTGGGAATATTATTTATTGGATACGTTTTTTTATGATGTTTGAAATCTTATTTTGATTTCAATAATTTTAAGAAATATATGTTTATGAAATTATAATTTCATAAACAAAATTTAAAATAAAATAAAAACTTATTTTTTAAAGTTTTGTTATTAAAAGTGCAAATAAAGACTAATTGTGTTATTTTTTATCTTTTTATAATTTAGTTAATTTTTATTGTATATTTTTCAATAATGTCCTTTTCTTATATTTTATTTCAATAAATCGCTTCACAGTAGAAATACTGAAGAACAATAAAAGGGAAGGAACTGATGTGCCTTGTTACTGCTTCCGGTAGTAGACATGCTGGAAGTTAGGCTGACTATATATAACTTTATATTTCTTCAACTTGACTCGACACATATGTGACGCTTGTTCCAACCTGTCTTTGTATTCCTTAACTTCACTTACAGCTCGGACAAACCCAGCAACAATTGGCGTTTGTGACAGAAAAGTTGAAAAAATCTGAAAAGTAAGTTAAATTTTTGAAAAATTAAAAAAAAAATTTTTTTTTTTTTTAAACCGTTTTATGTTAACAGAAACATAATTGTCTACATTCCCTCAAAATTATAAGATGATTATTTGAATGTTGGTCACACGGACCTGTGGCATAGTGGATAAAGTACTTGGTAAAATTCAGTTGTAAGTTACACTTGTCTGGAGGTTGGAGGTTCAATCCTCAGTGCGGGTAATACACAAAATACAATTGCGAATTTTATATTTACGATATTTAAATTGGTTTCTCCATCTCGGTTGTAAATGAGGAAAAGAAAACAAAACTAAACAACAAGACGAGACTCCTGAACAACAAGACGAGACTCCTGAACAATAAGACGAGACTCCTGAACAACAAGACGAGACTCCTGAACAACAAGACGAGACTCCTGAACAACAAGACGAGACTCCTGAACAACAAGACGAGACTCCTCAACAATAAGACGAGACTCCTCAACAATAAGATGAGGCTAATCCTTGTTCATAAAAAGTTAATTTCCATACATAAATATTCTTTTCTTTCTATTTTGGTCTTATCATTTATTTTTAAGATTAAGCTTCCTTGTTTTTGTTCATAAAATTAAATTTGCATACATAATTATCCATACTGCAAAGCAAGCCAATCTAATAAATATATTGTGGAATTTGTCTCATTTTAAAACCTCCAAAATTTTAATTATTGTTAGAAATTGAGAATATTGCATTCATAGTAAATAATAAATGCCAAACAAATAAAGCTGATGCCATGACTGCAAATCGAAACCAAAACTTTTGCATCTTAAGTTTGTGACTCTAACAACTGACCTACTTAGACTTTCTTATAAATAAAGCTTAAAACGTTTATTTAACAAAATAATTTTTGATTTGGTGTGAGATATTTATGTAAATTCAAACATAAACGATAAAAAAGTTATGTTAGAAATTGTATTAATCATCCCAAACAATTTATTTTTGCAAAAAATAGTCCCAAACAATTTATTTTCACATAAAAATAGTCCCCAAAAATTTATTTTTGCATAAAAATAGTCCCAAACAATTTATTTTCACATAAAAATAGCCCCCCAAAATTTATTTTTGCATAAAAATAGTCCCAAACAATTTATTTTAGCATAAAAAAACCCCAATATATTAGAATTAGTGGGCCTATTAAATTTAGTAGAATCAATTGGCTATTTAACTTCAATGCTAGAATTAATGGGTCAATTAAATTTAAATACTAGAATTAAATTAAATAATAGAATTAATAGGCCCATTAAATTTGATCATTTGATATACATTGTCTGATTAAGCACATGCAAGACTTTCTTTTTATAACGCTTCTTATTGTGACTTTTCTCTTTATTCTTTCAGATGTTCTCAAACTTTGCAGTCCAAACTGACTGGCCTTCTCAACACTGACTTATTAAAAGATGTAAGTTAAATAATAATTTTTCAAGGAAAAATAGTCAATAAATGTTAGAAAAAAAAATTTATTGATTTTTATTTATTTTTTTTTGTATTGATATTTGGATATTCAGTTGTTTCACTGTTTTGATTGCAATGCTAAACTACCCTGGCCATCCAACCAACTAGGTGTTCACCTAAAGCAGTGCTTGTTTACATTGGTGATCTTTTAGATCAACACATTTCAGGTGAATACATTATTACATACTTGTGTGTCATGTCAAAATTAGTATAAATTTAAAAAATGACGAAAAATGATCAAGTAGAAAAATGGTTACAAGTAAAAATTCCTGATATTCATAAATGACCTCCCTGATAAAATTGTTTCGGAGATGGGTATATTTGCCGATGACACCACCCTCTATAACAGGCATGAGGGGGAAACAAATGAACACATATCTAAGGAAATGGCAGAATCACTAGAGGATGACCTCCAATCTATAGTGGAATGGGGACAAAAATGGATGGTCACATTCAATGCTGCCAAGACTAAGCTTGTTTCCTTCAATAACTACAAGAAACCTTTTCTACCACCAATAGCAATGGCTAAGAATACACTGCCTGAAAGTACTTCCTTTAAACTCCTCGGCCTAACGTTTACAGGGAACATAAACTGGAATATATACATTGAGAGCATTGCCAAGGATGCTGCAAAGAAGGTGTGCTCTCTCTACCATTCCAGAAAATTACTTAAGCCTGAAAGTATCCTGTACCTCTATAAGGCCACCATTCGCACTCCATGTATGGAGTATTGCTGTCACATATGGACCGGTGCATCTGCTGCTTGTCTCTCACTCCTGGACTGGGTTCAATAGAGTCGCCAAACTGATAGGTCCTGAACTGTCATCTAAGCTACAGCCTCTGTCCCATCGACGAAATGTTGCATTCCTCTGCCTGTTCTACAAATATTTTAATGGTGGCTGCTCTGACGAACTGCAAGCACTTGTACCTCCTTGACGTGATTACCCCCGACAAGCAATGAGTCCCACCCCTTTACAGTAGAGATCCCTAGGTGTAAGAAAGCCTTTTACTCCAATAGTTTCTTCCCCAGAACTGCAAGTCTTTGGAACTCCCTTCAGAGATACTGCTTTCCCAACTGTACTGATATGCAGAAGTTCAAGTGTAATGTGAACAAACATCTTTCTACTCATCTCCCTTCATAATGCCCCCGCAAATTGTCCCCGATAGTTGCCCCCTACTTCAAAATGACACTTGCCTTGTTTGGGATGAAGACTGAATAAAAAAAAAAAAATTAAAAAAAAAATAGAATTTATTGATATATCAGGTTTTATCATATATTTTAATGTGGAAGAGTTGTGCTATTAGTTCAGTATGACAAACTGACTTATCTCCCTTTATTTAAATAAAAATAGAATTTATCGAATTATTGAGTTTTGTCAGAGATTTTAAAGAATTAAAGTTGGAGAGTTCTTAAAATCTTATTAGTTATGAGAAACTGACTTATCTCCCTTGCTTTCCTTGAAATCCACCGTTAAAAAAAGTAAAACATCTCCAACCACTAGTATCAGGATTTTTTTCCTAAAGCACTTCTGTAACGTGGGTATGGTCACAAAAGAACAGAAACAAAAATAAATGATCCAGTCGAAAAATAATTACAAGTAAAAATAGAATTTATTGAATTATTGAGTTTTATCATGGGAGTGTTGTACAATCAATTCAGTATGACAAACAATGGGGATAATTCTTAAATCAACAAATTAAGGGTTAGCCATTTTAAAATCAACTGTAATTGTGGCTGACTTTTTTTTGTTAAAATTACATCTAACACGTCTTCTACTGGATCACTTGTTTTTTTTTGTAATTTATTCTAATTTCACCATAACATGTAGATACATAATGTTTTCACCTGAAATGTGTTGGTTTAAAAGATTACTAATGTAAACAAGAACCTCTAAAGCTACCTCACCCAACCCAAAATTGAACTTTCCCAACCATTTCTACCTTTTTAAAATGTTTATAAATTCTATGTACTTTCTGGTCTTATGAATTATCTAAACTCCCCATGACCTTAAACTACATCTAGTGATAAGGCTCTAATTTGGGGATTTAGAGGATCATATGTGGTGCTATTACCCTTGGCATAATCATGTTGACACACCGGTTCTCGCTAGATCACTGAAGTTAAGCAACGTTGAGCCTGGCTAGTACCAGATGGGTGACCATTTGGGAATTCTAGGCGCTGTATGTACTCTCCGCTTATCTCGGCATTGTTTCCAGTCGTCTTGTCCCTCCACTTTCCACTGGTATACAACACTGTTGACTCAGGAGAGGTGTGGTTGGAGACCGCGCAACTCTTGCCACACAAATTTCACGTGCAGGCACCCTTACAGTTGATATCCATAGTCTTTTTTTTTTTTCTTTACATGGAGATCACCACTTATCAAGGCCCAGAGGCCACTCAGGGATAAGGGTTATTGCGTGTACAGTAATTAATGAGATAGTATTGTAGTAATCATTAGTATTGGAGATTTGATAGAGTGTCTTACTTAAGGGGGTAGTTTGTCAGGAATTTATTTATGTTTGACTTGAAGACATCCAAGTTGTAGTCTGTCAAGACTGAAGGAAACCACACTCTCGGGTTCATTCTGACCTGGATGGATATGACCTAGAAGAGTTATATCTATCGGTTGAATAGAATCTATGATGCTTCTATAGTATTAGTCACAATTAAAAATTGCATTCAAAGTAAGAGTACTTTAACATATTTACATCAATTTTGAATATTTATTTTTATGTTGAAATAAGTATCTTCTGCGAAAATAAAAAAAAAAATGATTGAAAAAAATTGATTACGAGTAAATGTTAATTTTATCATAATTGCAGTTTTATCGCATTATTTTTATTTAACACTTCTCCAGAAGGTTAGACACAAGGTCAAGTGTGGATTTGATGAAAGAATTTCTGTTGAACAAACCGGATATGAATCGCATTATGTCACTCATTTTTATTTGCTTAAATGAAAGTATGACTTACCTCCCTTGCTTGACGGAAACTTTGGTACTTTTTATTTATAATAATGGTATTCGAAAATTGAAATATTGAGTTTTAACTAAATCCAATAGTATCTACTTAATGGCCATGTCACAGTAATGAACATATCCAAAAATAACGAAAAATGATGAGATAGAGAATTAATTATTTATGAAAACAGTTTTCGAATATGATTAGCAAAATTTGAGTTTTGCTCAATTGGCCCATGATTTTCAAAGTTTTCAGAAAATATTTATTTCCCTTGTTCCGAATCAAACTCTCTGGTTTCTTCTCGTAACAAAACTCAATTTTTGCCAGATGTAGAGATTAGTCACATACTATATAAGATACACCGAATATGCTAACTTTTTACGAAAAGTGATCACATGTTGGATTTAGAGAAACGTAAAACACATCTTGGTTTATGAAAATCAAACACAAAGTAACTCTCATAGCTTAAAGGGGAGATAACTCTCATAGTTAAAAGGGTAGATTACTCTCATAGTTAAAAGGGTAGATAACTCTCATAACTTAAACAAGTAAGCTTACTTCCGGTTTTAGATGCAACTGTTGTCAGCTATTAATAATTGAAAATAAATATAAATTAAATAAATGAACTTTAAATAATATTTCTAAATAGAACAAAACAATTCTATTACAACAAACAATAACATGAAGCTAATTATTAAAATAGGTTTTCTTTAATGTAATATGTAAATGAGGTTACTGACTGAATTTAGTTTTCCTTTGAATAAATAGTATATGTAGAAATTATATAGAATCAAGGTGTATAGAAGTCTGTTTTCAGTATAAAAATTTGTGATACCGTGTACCTTTTTTACATATTAAATTGTAAACAAACAAACAGACAGGAATAGGACTTTATTATAATAGATTTGATGTTATCTTTTATATAAAATGTTCATGTTCCTATCCCCTAATTTTGGTGCTACTAATTCAGACCGTCTGAAGATATTGGCTTCCTGAGACGAAATGCAACTAACATTGATGCTTTTTGTTTTTCTACTTTCTTTTGCAAAACTTAATTATGTTCTGTCTGTCTGTCTGTCTGTCTCTCTCTCTATCTGGTGCTACCAGATCAGGCTGTCTGAAGATATGGGCTTCCTGAGACGAAATGCCCCTAACATTGATGCTGCAAAAACAAAAACAACAACCCACCTTTTCCTCCTTATTCCTTCTTCCCATTTTCCCTTTCTCTTTCTATCTCCCTGACTTCCTGACTGATTTCTTAACTTAAAATGTATCAAACATTAATACTGTAATCCTTTTCCCTCTCTCATTCATGTTCTGCACGGCAGAGAAAAAAACCGATAAAATCCACTACAAAACAATCAAACCAAACACTAGCAATTGAAGACACAAAGAGCTTGAAGAAAAAAACCTTCTACAAAATAACTGGATGCAACATGAATACTATTTCCAAAATAATTGGATTTAGCATTAATAACCTGAAAAGGTTTGATATGCCGTAAAAGAAAACAACCAAACTAAACCTATCCCCTAATTGCATATTGTGAAAAATATGTGTTTTAAGTAGATTGGCCATTGGATGATTTCTTATAGTGATTGAAGAAGGACGTATAGTACAAATGTGGTATTTTGATGAGAGAAGAGTTGCCTTGTTAGAATTAGTTCACCATAACCCCATGCATCCTTTTCAGTTTTGTGTGAAATTATTTAATGTTTATTTTTAAGATAAAATTTAATTTATTTTTTTTCTTTTGTAATTCGTGATTTTTGGTGTTGATTTTTTTTTTTTTTTAATCTTATTGTCTCCTAGAACATTGCAAATAAAAAAAATTGCAAAAAAAAAAAAAAAAAAAGCATTTATTTTCTCTACTCTGCTAAATTTTCATTTGTTTATTTTTCAGGCCAAAAAAGACTTTGAACAAAGATTGGCTGTAAAAGATTTAACAATAAAAGAACTTGAAGATCAGTTACAATTCACAGCAGTAAGTTTTTCTTTTTTTACAAGGGACTCATCACTTATCAAGGCCCAGTGGCCACTTGAGGATAAGGGTTAAAGAGTGTACAGTGATCAAAAGGACAATATCAGAGTAATCGTTAGAAGTGTAAATTTGATAATATTAGATTACTTAAGGGGAATGGCTTATTAAGAACTTGTTTACATTGGATTTGAAGATGACCATATTGTAGTCAGCCGGACAGCAAGCAAATGGAAGAGAGTTCCACAGGTGTGCAGTTCTAAGAAAGATGCTTTGTTTATGGAATCTACGGTTAGGTTTAGGCACAGATAAGGGGTGGGGGAAATTATTGATAGTGTTTCCAGCCAGACAAGTGTTTCTCGTGAATGTTTAGCAAGGGGGGACCATTGCTTGGAGTTCAGATGAGTACTTGCCATGAAAATAACGAAGTATTATTTGTAGTAGTTTTCTATATACTGTCATACATTCTTTCATTTTAAAAAGCTAAATTTGCGACATGAAAACATCTGTGCCCTCATAGTCCCATAAATAACGTGTTCGCTTAACTTGAGTTATGTAAGTTCACGCCGAGCACCTGCCATTTTTTTTTTTTGTTTCCAGTTTCGCTTTTGACTGATAGAACTCAAGTCCCGTTTTTTTCTTTTTAATTGACTTTATAAATTAAAACTTTTACAACCGGGGAACACTGGGTGCTCCCTGCTAGTATATTAGAATTTAAATAAACAAAATGAATTTTTTAAAACTAGATTTTAGATTTTCTTTGTTTCATAAAACGGAAATATAATCAAAGAATATCTCTGTGAAGAATGTATAAAGTTCTTTAAATAGTAATGCATGAGAATGCTTTTTTTATTTTTGTGTCATAACGCCAACATACCAGAACAAAAAAAAAACAAAAAAAAAACATACCAGAACAAAAAAAACAAACAAAAAAAAACTTACTTGCACTTCCACAGGTTTGTTTGCAAGTGAAGATTACAAAAACACAAAAAGAATTTTTCATTGTTTACTCTTAATGCTAGTGTATGTCGACATCACCATTCACTCTCATTTTTTTATGTACTGGATCCTACTAGTACAGAGTGAGTACACAGGACATCCTTGCAGTTCAATGACAGTCTTTGCTCGTTCCCTTTTTTTTTTTTTTTTTTTTTTTTACAACCAATTAAAAAATGAATATTTTTTTTTTTTTTTTTTAAATTTCAGAGTGAACAGAAAATTTTCAAAGATTCATCCGCATTCTCTCTGAGTCAGCTAGAACAATTACGAGATGAAAATCGACAGCAAACAAAAGTTATTCAATCCCTGGAAGCGAAGTGAGTAGTGTTTGTTTTTAATCTTAAGAAATGTGGGTGATAAAATCAAGGACTCTAATTGGTTGAACCTTGAAGCAGATGCTGCTTGACTAGAAAAAGAATCTTAGAATGTTAAATCCATACATTTTTAAGCGTGATGATTTTCATTTAGAAATGAAACCCGGGCTTTTCAGTGTAGCTTGTTTAACACACACACATACAAAGTTAAATATATATATATATATATATATATATATATATATATATTTATAATTTGAGGTTGATATTTTTTTAAATATAATGAAGTTGATACAAGAGTGCTTAATATAGAAGTAGAGCACGTTACACTTTCAATTTGTTTTTACATAAGCAGTAATTTGTTGCTACACAGTCATGAGCATGTTTCGGTCTTCTGGTAATTAGTATCTAGAGACCTCTTCAGGCAACAAACGCTTATTTACGAAAGCGTAATTCTTAAGAATTCCACTTTTGAATGCCTGATGATGTCTCTAGTTACTAAATACTAGTAGACCGAAACATGCTCATGACTGTGTAGCAACAAATTACTGCTTATGTAAAGACAATTTGAAAGTGTGTGTATGTATATATATATATATATATATATATATATGGTTTGACCGTCTTAAATTATGAGATGAAAAAATGAATGAATCTCTTAGTAAAAGAGAGTTCTCTCCCTCAGAACAATAACAAATTGTAAAGTAACGCCTTTATATATAGATTTAGAATTCCGTTTTCGAAAACAAGGGTTGTTGCCTGATGAGGTCTCTAGTTAGTAAATACTAGTAGACCGAAACAGGCTCATGACTGTGTAGCAACAAATTACGGCTTATGTGAAAACGAATGTAACCTGCTCTACTTCTGTATTGAGCACTCTTGTATGAACCTCGTCATATTTCACTGGTTACCCACCTTTGGAAAATAGCAACCCCAAATTATATATATATATATATATATATAAAACTTTTGAAATCATGACTATATATTTTATAATAATTAATAGAGAACTGACCATAATAATAAATATGAAATCTGTATGAATTAAAATATAATATTTATACATATTTTACGACCAAATGGCCTGCTAGTATATACATCCATACACATGCATGCATCCAAAGAGTGGCAACCTTGGTTGAAGTGAGTGTCCCTAATGATGGAGGTCTGAACAGAGCTGAAAGGGAGAAACAGACCAAATATCAAGGTCTCATGTATGATATGAAAAGAAAGTGGAATCTTAGGGAGATATCAATCATACCAGTTATCATAGGTGCCACGGGGCTTATGAAGAAGAATCTGAAATCCTACCTAACTAATATTCCTAGTGAACCAAGTGCAAAAGAGATTCAGACAATTGCACCTAAAGGAACAGCGAGGATACTAAAAAGAGCTCTCGGTTGGTTTCAATAAAAAGCAGGGCAATGTTGGCAGCTTGTTTGGCTGCCCCATACCCAGTGTTACAATCTTCAAAGACAGAAAATGAAAAAAAAAAAAAATGCATACATCTGTTTACATACATGTATACATATGTATGTATATACTAGCAGGCTGCTCGGCATTCCCCAGTCGTAAAATATGAATAAATATTAAATTTTAATTCATGCAGGTTTTGAATTTATTATTATAGAGCCATTTCTCTATTGATTATTATAGAATATATAGTAATGATTTCAAAAGTTATAAAAAAACTTATGACTTGGTTACTGTCCGTTAGAATCAAAACCAAAACGTTTAACGCTCCAGCCGTAGTTATTAGTTATCACTGCAGCATTGTTACTGTCTGAGCTACTGACAGATGGATATCAAAGGTTAAAAATTAAGCGACTTTGAGCTATAAATGTTTAATTTTGCAGCAGGAGTAACAACTTTATTCGACTTACCCTGCCAAGGTTAACTGTTTTTTTTTTTTTTTTCAATTTGACCCTTTAGTGCTGTTTTTATAGGCTAAAAACAAAATCAAAATTATTCCACAGTTCCAAATACCCTCTATATAAAGTTTCAAACTCATAGAGGAGTTTGTTAGAGATTTTCCACACATACACAGACAATGTCACTTTTATATATATGTATAGATATATATAAATACATTTGTCACCTCAAATGCTATGCAATAATGCACAATGTAGAAACTATGCATAAATAGAACTGAGCATAATAGTTAAATGAAACCAATTATTTAATAAGAAACCATAAAAAATGAATAATTAATTTTGTTTTTCAAAGGAATATGCAAATTAGTTGAACTTTATTTAGTAGTTTGCATATCGATGACTGAGTATATTAAGAAGTTCATTTTACGAAAAAAAGCTTGTATAATATATATATATATATATATATATATATATATATATATATATGGCATAATTACATTGACGCACTGGTTCTTGCCAGATCACTGAAGTTAAGCAATGATGAGCCTGGCCAGTACCAGATGGGTGACTATTTGGGAAGGCACTGTATATATATCATGCCGAGATGTAAGAATTTCCAGGTTGGTATCTGGCGGCGTGTTTATTTCACTGGAAGAAATGCATCCCCCAGTCTTTGTTAGCAATTACACTGACAAAAATTTGTTGTTTCCACACAAATCCTTCACCACTATAAACAAATCATCTGTGTAGATTTCCAAGCAACTTAATAATTGTGGCGGAACTCGTATGTCGAAATTGATAACGTAACTGTTGTAGGTTCGATTCACGGCTGGGGAAAGGTGCTAGTCTAGCCATACTGATGAGTTGTAATACAAAGAAACAGTACTGTATGTGCATGACTATATATATATATATATATATATAATAACAAAAAACTATGTTCCAAAATTCATGATGTTGACCATCTTATAATTTATTCCTTTAATTCAGTTGACTTTTACAATTCTTGACAGTATCTGTAAAAGTTAACTGAAAGGAATAAATTATAAGATGGTCAACATCATTAACTTTGGAATATAGTTTTTTGTCATTTATTCTCTATATTGCTCTGTAATTACATTGAGCTTCTTAAATAAGGATTGTTATATATTATAAGAAAATATATTTCTACAGATATATATATATATGTGTATATATATATATATATATATATATATAGTTAGATTTATCTATGTACATGATTTACTCCTAAACTAATTAACTGATCATTATGAATTTTGAAATGCTGCTTTTCTCTTCTTTTATCCCTCTCTCTCTTCCACTTCTCACCACTTTTCCTCCTTCTTCATCACTTCTTCTTCTTTCTCTCTACTTACGTCCTCTCTTTCTTCATTCATCTTTCTCCTCATCCTTATTTACTTCTTTCCACCTTCTTATTTACAGCTATGCCCTCCCTCACATCTCCCTCCCCATTCATTCACTTCCACTCCCCTTATTTTATCTACTTATCCTTCCTCAGACTCTCACGAATTTATTTCCCCTTAACTGCGCTCTTCATTTTGTACCATCTCTTATCTAATTTTTCTGCTTCTTTTCTTCAAACCCTTTTTGATTCACTTACCCTTCTCTTCTCTCTTTCATCTGCTTTTGTTTCCTTACTCTTTTATACATTATTTCTTCCTTGTTCATCTCCCTCACCACTCCGGCATATTTACTCCTTAACTTCTCTCTTTTTATGCTCCCTCTATACGTACTTCTCTCTCCCTCCAATCTCGGGCATATTCGGCAAAATTATTACAATGTCAACAATATGAAAAAACTATTTAAAAAAAATCAATTCTAACAAAATACTAACATTTCTGAAAAAAAATAAATTTATACAAAAGAATATAATTTTAACTCGATACAACTTTACCATAAAACAAAAATGAATTTAAAAAAAAAAATCTAATGATCCAAAAAAGCTGACTTGATTTACTGAATCAGTTAAAATATCTAACCCATGACAAAAAAAAAAAAAATTCAAAATACTGAACTCAGCAATAAATACTCCCCCCCCCCAAAAGAATGCGCATTTCCTTGCCTTCCGCATTCATTTCTCTCTTTCCCAATCCTTTTTTTGTATTCTTTATTTAATTCTTCTAAATCTTGAAATTCAATTAAAATTCATAAAAAAAGGAATTTCTAATTGTTTTTCTATTTTTTTTTATGAAACACTAAAAATACTCCCAACGTCTATTACAGAAACGCACCAAACCGTTCACGTAAAATTGTCATGAAAACAATATTGTATACCTTGAAAAGAAAATTATTTTAAAAATAGTTTTTAATTGAAGATAATTTTCTGTACACATTACCATTCCAAGAAAATACAGTTGGAAAATTAGCCCAAATAATTTATGTTGTTTTACTTATTCATTTGTAACCTATTTGCATTAAAATTAAATCTTCAATAGAGCATATAAACATTTCACATTAGGGTAAATATCAGTTCTGAACAAAGTAGCCATCTTGTTTAGTAACTTGACCATCGTACCTGATGTAAACAAGTGACTAAACAAAATGGCTACTTTATACAGAGCCGATATGTATAATAATTTAAAATACTTATATCTTTTATCTATATATTAATACCGTAGTACCTTTAATGTATGTATGTGTGTCACGATTTTCAGATAATAAATTATTCAATCTGGTGATCCTATCTATTAAAAAGGAGGATCAAATGTGATAACATACTATGAGCATTAAATTATTAACATATAGATATGCTAATTTAATTAACATATACATATGCTAATTTAATTAGCATATAGATATGCTAATTTAATGTTCATAATATGTTATCACCTTCTATTCACCTTTTTTAATAAATAGGATATCTCGATTACCGAAGATGTAATGTAAAAAAAAAAAAAAATTTTTTTAAAGGTATGTGGCCATACATTTGTAATTTACATTTATCTCTTTATGAATTTTTTTTTTTCGTGTTTTATTTAAAAAAAAAAAAAAATTTAATCAGTGAATTATTTGCTAGTTAATGAGATAATAACTTGAGAAAAGAATATTTAATTTTGTTCAAACTACTATTTATATCTTAATTGTTATATTTACATTTTTAGTTTTAACGTAAAGAAAATGCAAGGGAAGTAACTTAGTAAGATTGAGGAATTATTGCCCTTTGATTAATATTTTTAGGGTGCATTAATAATTAACGTTTTTTTTTTTTTTTCTTTTTAGTCAAAAGAGAAAGATACAACAACTGGAAAGAACCAAAAGTAAGTACACCTTTTCGTTTTTAGATTTTTCAACATCAGAAGTAATAGGCTGAAAAAATATTTCTACTATCATATAAAAGGAATTTTGTGTGTGTGTGTGATTTTGTTTCCTATAGACTCTAAAACAGGTGGGCCAATTTTTTTTTTTTTTTATATTTCACACATAGGTACTTGATATATCTGGGTGTGTTCTTACATAGGTTTTGTATCAGAATATATCTGATAAGTATCGATAATCAAAAGAAATTTATTAAAGAAGGAAGACCAATTTTGATCCAAGTTTACACTTTTATGCAACAAGTGCATTTGAGAAGTTTTATCACTACACAAGCAGAAGGGCCCGGCATATAAAATCAACAGTAGGTTCTTTGATAAAACAGGACTCCATTGGAAATGAATGTTTCTGTTTAGATGTTTAGAACACAATGAAAACATGATACTTCAAGCTGTTATATATAAAAATAATTTTATAAAATCAACAGTAGGTTTTCTACAGTGCAATGTAAACTACACTGTATTATGGACTAAGTTATTGATGGAAGGCATGTGAAGTGGGTCCCTAACAAGAGCAGGCCATCAATCGATTTGATTGAAAAATGGGCAATTTCTCTAATTTTGATAATAAAAGTATGGTGTGGAACTTCTGTTGATCCGTATTCAATCCCAAGCAACATTGGGTCTCCTTGCTAGTTTCTCTATAAATATCTTAAATTTGAGTTTTAATGTATCTTAAAAAAAAAAAAACAAACAAAAAGAAAATTAATAAAAGTGGTTTTATTTAAATACATTCTCTCTTAAGACCTGTTAACTCCCATTCATGAGAGGAATAATGTTAGTATTTAATTGGAATTGAATATAAGAGAACAATTGTGTTGTAAGCAAACGGTAAAGTGAACGTTTGTTTTCTATGAAATATTTGGACCTGGCGATTTCAGTAGTGGTTAGAGGACTTGTGACTGACGGAGTGGTATTTCATCCAACTATATGTATGACATTACTAGATAAAACAAAAAGTTTTGGTTTGATTAAATATTAAAACGACAAAAAAATTGATTGAAAATGTTAAATAATGTTTGGAACACATAACAAAATATATACAAATATACAAATCATATTAAGAAGATATACAAACTGCAATAAAAAAACTAGTGGAAACCCTTTGTGAAAATTTAATTTTTCATTTTTTTTTTTTTTTTTTTTTTTTTTTTTGTGAAATTCTAACCAAAAGTATTAGACATCGATTAATAAATATTCTCCAAATTTCAGTTCCTTTTGAACTGTTAAGTTTTGTTTAAGGAGCATGAGTACAACTTCCCATTTGAAAATGCAAATATTTCAGATTTGCATATAATTTGATCCTTAATCATTGGATAACAATTTAGCAGGATTCCCTGAATTTCAATTTATTCTTAAGATCCCCATAACCTTGAGCTTTAAATTTTAGACATTTATGGTTTAGTACCATTATACAGTAAAACCCTGGGATGTGGTGGCCCTAAGATACATTTTTTTCAGGTTGTGATGTTTTTCCGGCCCCTGGTTACAATATTTGTCCTAACTTATGGTGTTATATATAATGTTATTTGATTATATACAAGTGTATTATATACTGTACTGTATTTTGTTACTATTTTTCAATATGTACTGTATAAAATTTAGTTAGGCCCCGCCATACGGTGATTTCATCTTACGATCCCAACCCTAGATCGGATTAATGCCATATCCCGGGGTTCTACTGTATTTGGATTTTAATAAGATATAAAAGTGGTGCAAAACTGTTGTTTGTGAAATTTTACCCATCCTGGGACTGGTATTCTTCTATCTATAATATAAATCTCACCTGTCTGTTTAAATGTATGTATGTATATATGCCTAAAACTTTCGACAGACGTGACGGATTTTCACGAGATTAGTATCGTTTTGAAGCTTGACCTTTCGGACGACAAATATCGAAAAATTGGTTAAAAACATTTATTCCTTCACCCTCAACTGGACTCTTTTCTACAAGGAGGGGATCGCTTTTTTCGTCGATATTTTTAAAAGTCATCCTCTCTTTTTGATTGACTAGCCTTAATTTAAACCTACATCACTTCCGGTTTGGCGATGGGTGCAACAGCAAATACATCACGTTTTTTTTTTTTTTTCACATTCTTTTTCTCCTTCGCGGTATGGGTTTGAGCCTGCCTGCCTACTACTACCTTTTTTTTTTTTTTTGGCTCAACACACACCTCCTAACACACGAGCAATGCGTGGCACTCAAGCTAGTTTGTACATAAACACAGATTGATGTGATACTGATATTTTGTCTGGACCAATCGTTAGTGCCATGCAACACCAAAAACCACTTCCTGGGGCAAAATTTTAGAATAAAGTTAAAATGGAGAGTTAAGTTCGCATAAACATATCAAGCAGGATTTTATAATTTTTTTTTTTCGATTTTCACCCCAAACAAGACACAGTTCCACTTTGAAGTAGGGGTCTACTATCGGGAACATAAGTTCAGGTATATTATAAAGGGAGATGAGCAGCTCTTGCTTGTCTGTTCATATTACGCTTGAACTTCTGCATGTCAGTACAGTTGGGAAAGCAAAATCCCAGAAGGGAGTTCTAAAGTCTAGCAGTTCTGGGGAAAAAACTGTTGGAGTAGAAGGCTTTCTTACATCTAGGGATCTCTACTGTGTAGGGGTGGGATTCAGCTGCTTGTCGAGTTTATTGGAGGTATTTACGTCGAGGGGTATTGTAGTTTGTCAGAGTATTCACAATTAAAATACTTGTAGAACAGGCAGAGAGATGCAAGTTTGTATGAGCCTTTTTCAAGTCTCACACAAAAACACATTCACATTTCAAGCTGTCATATACATATGCGCACACAAACATACGCTCCCACGTTCACACATGTACACATATTCACGTTCGCGTACATACACTCACGTTCGTGTGTATATACATACGCGCTTGCGTATACACATGTACTCACACGCGCGAACACGAACACACACATGGACGACATCACTTCCATTTTTTAAGGAAATACACATGCGCAAAAGACACTCCAGAAGCGAGTATAAAACATGGAGACAAGCTGTTTCTAACCCCTTTTAGGACCAACTCTCAACGAGAGAGGTTGGGCTAACAAGCCGCCGCCGTTTCGGCGCGCGCACGCGTACCTCACGCCCACTTCCTACTATGTATGGGGCACGAGCTAATGACTGTATGTATACATTCTCCCTCTTTCTCTCTCCATCTACTACTGGTCACTAAGAATACCTTCGCGTAGCTGACTACTAACTGATGACAACTCTTATATCCTCTTCTTTTGTCTACAGGCTGGACTACCATTCTCAATTTTCCTACAACATTTATTTCTCTTCCCACGCGCGAACAAACAATAGTGACCCGAACTTGAGATGAAAACACATTTCCTTTTCTTGCTACAACACCAGTCCTGCAACGAACATTGGTTACGTACGCGCGGACATGTTATAACTAAAACGTTCATTTCTTTCAACAGCAAATAAACAACGTTTATCTTATCCATTAATTGAGTCTTTGTTTCCTTCAATTCCCATTCGTTTCATTATTCTTTTTTAACGGGATTGGGGTATTTATATATCCTAGTCCCCTACAAGTTCTATTGAAAACAGTTTGTTTCATTAAAACTTTCCTTTCTAGCAATTGATATTGTTTTGACCTTGTTAGTTGATCATTAGTTTAAGGGCATTGTTGGAATGATTTTGTAGAACAAAAACAAAATAAAATAAATAAAAGCTAAAATTTGTTCATAATTAGCTGATAATGTGCGATCTATAAGGTCAGACAGCTGTTGTATATGAGTGGAAATGAAAAGAAAAATAAATGGAGCAGAAATATTGAGCAAAACCGAGTTACCTTTTCGGTAGAAAGAAAGAGTAGTGAGATGAGGAGAGAATGAAATGTAAACATGCACTGGCTGCATGTTTAGTCGGTTGCGGTTAGGTGTAATGCAAATAATTGCTATTTAATCAAGGAAAAATAATCCAACCTAAATGCAAGCAAAAAACAATTACATTTCTGAATTTTTGAGATGAGGATTGGTTATTTGTATTATTTGGGTTCTTCGGACTACTGTTCTCATCTTGAGTGTTGTTTTCACAATGTTTTTGTCAATGTAATCTCTGACCGTCCTCAGGTGTATCTTGTTGAACTCAGATAATCTGGATGGAATTTCGAATGGAATCCTTTATTTACTTCACGAGGGTAGCATGCTCTTGTTCTGTCAGCCATGATTCGATAGAGTTCTGAAGTAATTTGCAATTGTATTTTTCAGTCACCCACACTGAGAATTGAATCTCCAACTTTCAAGAGAATATCACTTTTCCAATTGATTTTTCCCAAGTACTCTAAACACTGCACTGCGGGTGATTGTGGACAGTTCTAGTACGAGTTTTGGGAACTGTAAACCTATTTTATTTCCAGCTGTAAACATCCTTATTTATTACCAATTATTATTACATATATACAGGATGGCCCACTTAAAAGTAGCCCAGAAAAATGTAGTAGAGAGGAGGTACATTCTTTTATTGTTTAAATTACGTGTTGTGTTATAAAGGATGCTGGAAATTCTCCCTATTGACATCTATGCATTTCTGGGCACGTTTAACAACGTTTGCAGATATTACCTTTAGAACTTCTCTGGTGATTCTCCTGATAGCGTTGGTAATGTTCTCCTTTAGTCTAGATTGTGAGGATTATTTGCATAAACTTTTTGTTTTAAAGTTCCCCAAAGATAAGATAACAGGTCTGAGGAACATGGTGGCCATAACCCTTTGCTTAGTGTTTTCTCTTCTGCAAACATGTCATGAACTCATGTCAGTGATCTGTAAGACATGTGGCATGTAGCGCCATCTTGTTGGAAAAAGAATTGGATTTTGTCTTGTGGTGTCGGTTGTTAAGAGAAAGATTAGAGAGGTCGGGCTACTTTTAAGTGGGCCACAATATATATATATTGTGGCCCACTTAAAAGTAGCCCAACCTCTGTAATCTTTCTCTTAACAACCAACTGACACCACAAGACAAAATGCAATTCTTTTTCCAACAAGATGGCGCTACATGCCACATGTCTTATAGATCACTGATACGAGTTCATGACATGTTAGACACATTACTATTGTTTATTTACTTACTACTGTATATATTATCTATTATGTTAAATTCTATACTAGGTCTACTTAGTAATTGATTGTTGCCCAACATATGTGTTGCTTCCTTGAGTTGTCTTAGTCCCCACTGTTCTTCTCTGTCTATAATTTTTACTTCATCCCATAATGGTAGATGGTTTCCTTTTTCCCTACAGATATGGTCAGCCGTACATTGACTGAAATATGGTGAAAATAACACTCAAGATGAGAATAGCAATCTAAACAATCCAAATATGAAGGAAAGAGGAATTACACAAAAAATCAGAAATATGTCTGCATTTTTGTTCACTTGAGAAAGTAACAGTTCTATAGATATGGGGTTAAGTCTGCTGTTAGGACTCTTACAAAGTTTTCTGAAAATAATGTCTGTGCAAGTCTGTAACTACCCTCACCAACTAGAAAAAAAAAGTAGAAAAATCTTACCCATGGCAGGAAAATAATATCCTCCACCAAAAATCACATGAATTAGTTTTATTTAAAAAAAAAAAAAAAAAAAAAAAAAAAATCCAATTTTATGGCTAAACAACGATTGGCAATCTCTTGATGCCATCTTACAAATAATTTGAAGGACAAGGGAGATTATTCCAAATAATTAATCAGAAATATTTTTCTTTATTTTTGTTTTTATTCTTGGAGGAGGGGGTTGACTTATGCACTAACACCATAGTGTCTGTCTAGATATAAAACCAGTAAGTTGTTTTTCATGTCAATATCTTTGCAGCAGTTAGCCTTTTCAAGTGGATGACTTTTTTTATCTATCGTTAGAGTCATATTCCCAGGCAGTGGCCAGTTTGCTTGGAAGCTGCTTATTGATTTCAGGCTTAAAATAATAGTTAAAAGAAGAAAATTTAATGAAATCTGAGATGTGTGCCAATATGGTGTGGATAAGCTTTTTATTTTTATCGATTAAGGCTAAAGCTTATTTTTATCCTCGGGCCCCCAAAATCTACAGAGATTAGACCATTCCTGCAATGATCCGTTCTTGTTGATTTTGCGGTGGGAGTTTAGTTCTGTGCAGTTTTAGGAAGTCCACCTTCCCAGGCTTTGCCTTCTCTCTTTAAGATGTTAGTTTATTGCTTATCGTCTGAGGCGTCCTCATTAAAGAATGCCAATGGAGCTTCCCAGGCACTTTTTGCAGGTCAGAGTGCATCTCCTTGGGGGTACTGACTTCTCAATCCTACTTTCCGACCTTGGTATCTAAGTTCTTTCAGTGGGAGAGAACTAAACAACATAAATCAGTCGACATGTTGGAATATAACTCGAATAATACATTAAAAATGATGATAAAAAAGTCGTAAATAATAAATCTTACAGTCAGCATCCACATGTGAAAGTAAATGTTCTTGGGTTTTTTGATATAAGTTATTTGCATTTTTTGTTTGTTTTTCATCTCATTTTTTTCTTGTTAACTATACTACACAATTGCTGGCATCTTATATAAACATTAGCGATTTAATTAGATATAAAGAACTGTTTTATTTTAAATTCTAACCCTAACTCCTCTGGTAGATTCAGTTGCAAATTTTTTAAGTTATTTATAAATTTTGTTCATTTTAACATTTTTAATTTCATGTTGTTTGTTGTTCCTGTTTTCATGGAAAAATCAAAACTTTTTGTTTTTGTTCCAGTTCAAAAGTTGCCTTTGATAATATAAGGGTAGTTCCAAAAATAAAGCCTCCTATTTTTTTTTGTTTAATTCAAAAAGTTGAAGAGCTACAAAGACAGGAGAGATACCATTAAAACAAACGCCCTTTTGTGCTCCAGAATTTATTTATCTGCATAATCCCTATCATTCCAATGCACTTTTGCCAGGAATTCAATAACACATTTCTGCTTCTGATGCATGTCCATCACAGAGGTTGCTTTCTTAGTCTCACACTGTCAATATCTGCAACAGAGAGATGAAACATTCAGCTTATTAATGCATAAGTTCAGTCATTATAACAAAGCAATTTGTAATCCTCTCTCATCCATTCAGATTGAATAAAAAAATAGGAGGCATTACTTTAGGAACATTGCTGGTAATAGATCGAACTGCTGCTTTGCATACAAACCCTTCAGATTTTAATATTTTTTTAATATTAACTAATTGTAATATAATTTTGATTAATCACATGTGTGTGTGTGTGTGCGTGTGTGTGTGTTAAAATATGTTTTCATATATATTTTCTATTTTTTTGTATAGTTCCACCTTTTTTAAAGTTGAAGCGCGATGATTACTAAGATATAACAATAGAACATATATAAATAATTTTGTTTTGCTAGATTACAAAGTCCAATATCTGATTGTTGTACAGAATTTCCCCATATTAAACAAGCAAAAATAAAGAAAAATCTGTATGATGTATGTACCTGTGACAAATGGAAAATGTCATGTTCCAAAAATTACATAAATTGATTGGGTAGTTTTATTTTTAAATAAGAAAATCAAATTTTATGAGTACCAGAGGAGTGACTGTCACTTGCTATTTAAAAAATATTTTTTTAAATCTTAAAAAAATAAATGAGATAACTTTCCAATAATTAAAAACTTTTAAAATTTATGTTGTAATGGCTACAAATTCCCATTATTCGCTTAAAAATCATTTTCTTTATAAAAATAAAACTGCTATTTACGTGATTTTTGGAATATGATTGTTTTGTCATGGATATGTAAATTTTTCTTTTATGCTTGTTTTGTAATAAGGGGCAATTCTGGACAAGAAGCCAAAATTTTATTTATCTTACCAATTATTTTACCAATTATTATTTCTTTTCTAAAGAAAATTTTGGTCCAGTTTACATATCCGTTTTCTTCATAAAAGGAACAACCAATATTTGCATATCAATCCCCGATTTTTCTTCCATGGACTAATTAAAAAAAAACCCAGGATGTTCTCAATCAGAAAAAGTGCATAGCAATGCAACAAGCAAATCTAACGAAATTACATTAATTCCTCAGTTGTGGTAAAGTTTTAGAAATCCCTATCTAGGGGGACAACCATATTTTATTATGAAGAAAAGACAAAAATCTGCACAATAAAATTTATCAGAATTAATATTTAATTTTAATACAGGTTAAAAAAAACTTTAAATAATAATCATTCCATAAGATATGCACTTTTGATTTAAATTAAATAAATACTAAAAATTATGCAATGTGACCTGCTCTGATGACAAATGTTTTTTCCCCCTTCTTGTTAATCATTATTCTGTCTGGTTTCCTTGCTTGAATAAGTTTGTCCATTTTTAGTTCCATATCCTGGAAGATCTGTGCTTTTTTTTTTTCATAATTACCTCCGGTTTATCTGAGTACCATTTGTTTACACATTCAAATTGAAATTTTAGTCTGCTTCCAGTGTTTTTTTCTTTCTCATGTAATCATGTTGGTTTTGTATTCATTTCTGCTAGTATCTTGCATCCATTTTTGATGCAATCTATGTTTTGTTTATTTGTGCTTTTATTTATTTTGTCTTGGTCACATGGTTTTGTATGGCTATCATGATTCTGTTTCTCACTGAAACTATTTTTTTTTTGTAGCCATATCTACAGCCAGTTTTACTATTTGTCTTTCTTTTTTTCTTAATAAATACCTTACATGGGTATAGTAGTTCGGTTATATTGTGAGACAACATGTTCCCTGCTCGACAGGTTGTGAGCCATGGATTTGTTCTCCATTGTCTCATCTTCCTATGGCTGTATCATAATCTCTCACACTGGCGGCCATCAAGGGGAGTGGGTTAGGGTTCACAAGTATAAGAATAAAAGAAAACGCAGACCCCAACACTTTCTGTGAACATTCGTTGTGTGTAACAAATCTGACCATCTAAATATTAAGTCTCACATGCACATTTACTGTTGAGGCCGGGTGCGTCAGTCAGTTGATCAATCCATCTTGGTCTATTCAAGTCCTCTCAATCTGGTCCAAGCCACAATCTGTATTCAACTTTTCTCAACCATCATTAAGTGTCCCACTATACTCTCTGAATTCTGTTGTTGATCACTGCAAAAATGCTCACAACCAGACATTACTGTAAAAACATTGCAACCACTAGCCTCTATAAACTGATCCCCATTAGGGAAGCAGCAAAATTGCACCCCGACAAAGTAAAGATCCTTAGGTGTAAGAAAGCCTTCTACTCTAATAGTTTCTTCCTCAGAACTGCTAGACTTTGGAATTCCCTTCCGGATTCCTGCTTCCCCAACTGTACAAACATGCAGAAGTGTAAGTGTAATGTGAAAAGACATCTTGCTGCTCAACTCCCTACATAGTATCCCTGCAATTATGTCCTTGATAGTAGCCCCTACATCAAAGTGGCACTGTTTGGGTTGAAAATGCAATAAAAAAAAAATGGTCCATTGTTCGGTCCGTTTGTTACAGCCATTGCTACACCCTGACCAACAATTTCATGTTAAGTTTCTTTTGTCTACTCCAGTGAACAACTTCCGATCCATTGCCTGCTGATAAACCTATTTTCTATTTCTTTTCTTTGATTTTTTTCCTCTGTATTTTTTTTTCTTTTGCTTTCTAACACTTGATGGGGGAGCAGGAGGCATTTATAGTATCACAATATTAACAACTCGGTCCAATGCAAACGTTCCTAATACATTGTTACATATTGTTACATTGTAATATTGTAATACATTGTTACATTGTAATATATTGTAATACATTGTATGTAAGTTATAGTTAAAAGAAATTATATCTAGTTACTCTTAATCTCATTTTTAAAAAATCACCTCAAGTCAGTGAAGATATTAGAATGTTAGTTTTTTTGCTTAAACATATCCCTGTAACTTTTTTTTTTTTTGTGATTAATTATTTTTTTTATTTCTAATAAATTGAAATGATAGATCAGGGTTTTTCAACCAGTGTTCCGTAGAACCCTGGTGTTCCTTGATAGCTTGCCAAGGTTTTTTTTGTTCAAAAGATACTGATAAATAGGCTGAAATTAAAATGCCTTTGCACAAATGTGCATTTTTAATTTAAAAAAATTTTTTTTTTCCAAACCTTATTTTCTTATACATGTGTGGAAATATTTTTGGGTTATTTTTAGAACAATATTTTCAAACTATCACAACGTTTTAAAAAAGTGTATGATAATTTTTTTGTTTTTTTTTTAAATTGTCGATAAATTTAACAAAAAACAATTTTTTTTTTTTTTCTTAGCCGGTTATAAATTATATAAGTTAACGAATTAGTTAAGAAAATATTAATCTTTCTCAGGTTTGATTTCTTTCTTTCCAAAAATAAACATTAAAAACTTTTTACCCATCTCTGACTGGAGATGGCGATGAGATTTTAATGTTTTTCCAGCCATGAAAAGAACTTTTGGAAACTTCAAACGTTACAATTGATCCATTAATTTTCACTTTCGAATGTGTGAGAAAAAGAAGAAAAAAATGGGAAGAACTGAGAGGAGGATTACTTATGTTGGTAGCGTCAGCAAAAGGGAGAATAATCCAACCGGAGTGCAAAAAAGACAATGAATACTAGGACTAGGAGGAGTGGTGGGAGGCACATTCCATCTATAATATAAATCTTACCTGTCTGTTTAAATTTTTTTTCTTTTTTTTTTCTTGCTCAACCAACACCCTTACACACACCTCCACTGTTTTTTCCACCTTTGTGTCACGGGTTCAAGCCTGCTTGCCTGCTACAACTTTTTTTTTTTTTTACTCAACACACCTTAAAGCACCCAGGCAACACCGGCCACCTAGGCTAGTCTATAATATAAATCTCACCTGTCTGTTTAAATGTATGTATGTATGCCTAAAACTTTCAACATAGGTGACCGATTTTTCACGAGATCGGTATCATTTTGAAGCTCGACCTTTCGGACGACAAATATCGAATACTTGGCCAAAAACATTGATTCCTTCACCCTCAACTGGCCACTTTTCTACAGGGGAGGTTGCTTTTTTTGCCGATATTTTCGAAAGTCATTCCTTCTTTTTGATTTGACTAGCCTTAATTTAAACCTTCACCACTTCCGGTTTGGTGATGGATGCAACGGTAAAGACATCACGTTTTTTTTTTCACGTTCTTTTCCTCCTTCGCGGTTAGGGTTCGAGCCTGCCTGTCTACTACTACTTTTTTTTTTTTTTTTTTTTTTTGGCTCAACACACACCTCCAAACACCTGGGCAATGCCGGGTAGCCAGGCTAGTTTGTTATAAAAGGCTACCTAGACCAGTCAATGTTACTTAGCAGTTTAATGGCGATCGGTTAACACTACCCCTTGTTACTTGTAGCTCTGTCTTGTCTCCTGCCTCTACCGCATTGTTACTAAGAGTCCTTCAGGACCAGATAGCACAACCTTTGTTACTAGTTACTAGTTGCTATCTCTTATAAACATCTTACTCTACTGAGTCATGTGTACGACTTCTCTGCGGAGCAGATAACACAACCCTTATTACCAACTGTTCTGTTTCTGCTATCTTACATAGTTTCTTGACCCCAGTGTGGGGGTGGGGTCGCAAAGGGCATTTGTTTGCAACCCCTGAAGCTTACACGAGCACTTGGATAATCCCCCTTCACCCTTGGAATGAGTTTTTCAAACAAATGTTTCAAAGTCTTTGTTTTATTGCCGTGCAGTGATTGACAAGAAGGAGCAATTTAAGCTTCATCTCATCAATAAGAGATGTGATTCTGAATGGGCTTCACATTAACCAGATCCTAACCAATTTTTATCGGTGGGGTCATCTCAAAGATGATGTTTATTGAAACGATCCCTAGACACTTGCACTGAACTAAACTGGGTCATCACAACTCAAATCAAGGTATTATCAAGAGATAAATATGTTAAGTGGTATTGACAATTTTATCTTTTCGTTGGGGTGGGTCGATGTCACCCTGTACGATGCCTGTAGATCAGATCCAAGTTTGAAATGGTAATTTCATTGCTAAACGCAAAGATTAAATAATGACACGTTAAAAATGGATTGACTCTTAATTAAAATGTGGCAAAATACTGCAAGTTTGACTTTTAAATTGGATGCTCGGTGTTATTGGCTTGTGTCACCCTTAGTTTAATGATTAATTTGATAATCGGCAAGAATAAAATACCTCCCCATTCACTGTGTCCATCTATGTATTTTTAATAAGATAGTTAACTAATTAGTTGAGTCTAGTGGGGACTGCCCGGTGTTTCCCGGTTGTAAAATACAGCGCAACCCGGATATTCCTTATATCCGGGTTACAGTCATATCCAGGTTCTATATCCGGGTTACACTGTACATTAACACAGGCTCTAATTTGGGACCAGAGAAAATCTCTCTTATATCCGTTTTTCTTATCTTCAGGTCTCTTATATCCGGGTTACACTGTACATTAACACGGGCTCTAATTTAAGACCAGAGAACATCTCTCTTATATCCGTTTTTCTTATCTTCAGGTCTCTTATATCCGGGTTACACTGTACATTAACACGGGCTCTAATTTAAGACCAGAGAAAATCTCTCTTATATCCGTTTTTCTTATCTTCAGGTCTCTTATATCAGGGTTACACTGTACATTAACACGGGCTCTAATTTAAGACCAGAGAAAATCTCTCTTATATCCGTTTTTCTTATCTTCAGGTCTCTTATATCAGGGTTACACTGTACATTAACACGGGCTCTAATTTAAGACCAGAGAAAATCTCTCTTATATCCGTTTTTCTTATCTTCAGGTCTCTTATATCCGGGTTACACTGTACATTAACACGGGCTCTAATTTAAGACCAGAGAACATCTCTCTTATATCCGTTTTTCTTATCTTCAGGTCTCTTATATCCGGGTTACACTGTATATGTTTAAATATAATTTAATTTGTGTTGATTTCATATTTATTATTACGGAGCCAATTCTCTGTTGAATATGTTATTATTTCTGATATATAGTATTGATTTCAAAAGTAAAAAAAAAAAAATGATTTTGGTATCATTAGTTAGAATAGAAACTAAAACCTCTAGGACTCCAGCTGTGGTCCCTACCGTTTGATCTATCAACAGATAAATAAGAAAGATTTGGAATTAAATCATTTAAAGTTATGAATGAATTTACTCGTTATAAACCATCCTTGGTGTGTGAGATTACGATTTTAGTGTTACATGACCAGTAGTTTTGAAGTTTATGGATTAAATAGTTTCACACAGACACGCACATTTACTGTTTTTATTTATACAAGGTGGAACGATAAATTTATCACCCTGAAGGAAACCATACTACAGCTTTATTTAAGAATATTTATTGAAAAAAATCAATTCAGATAACTTGATTATGTGGTGGAGCTGACATCTATTCAACTGGAAGCATGCCTTTTCCTCAAGCATCAGTGGGAGCTCGGTAGATGGTGGCGATCAGGCTGGTTTTGGTGTTGTGGGAGGTCATGTTGGTGATGTTCTCGATATATGACCAAATGAAGTAGTCTAGTGTGTTCAGATCAGGGGAGGAGGGTGATTCAAATGAGAGAAGGGTACAAAGTCGTAGCACTCCTTCTAATGCCAAGTCTGGGTCTCTTTGAACTCGTGGGCTGGTGCCGAGTCCTGCTGTTATATTGTGTCACTTTCCGATATGATAGAAGGCTCCTATCGCTCTTGGAATTTGTACACAATTGACCAACTAATAAATAGTCTGCAACAAAAAACAAAAAAAAAACAAAAACGGTTTTTATCAAACGGAAATGGAATCATGTTTTCTTTTCTAAGGCGACAATTTTATCATTCCACCTTGTATAAAAAACACTAGTCTCTCTTGTTAAATATTGCTATCCATTTTGGAGAAGAATGTAAATGTTAAACATTGCTATGATTTTGGAGAAGAATGTAAACATTTTATTTATGCATGCGTGGTTGACTTCAATGATATTTGGTCATGGAAAAACCAACACCCTGCCCCTTTGAAAGAGGTCAGAGTTCTGTGTCCAGTGTTTGGGAAAGAGGGTGCTTTAGCTCAGGATATATCTAAAGCTGGCCAATCAGTATTTGCTGTAAGACCCTCAACGTTTTATGGTACCAAAAACATTTAGATATGGTCGCCTCAAAGACAGCAAGACTAGAACCACAGAAGTTGCCACCTACAACCACAGAAGTTGCCATCTATACTTACTCTGAGTTTTTCTTGTGGGGAAACCTTGAAAACATGTGAAGAGGATCTTCTAAAATTATTGGTTAAAAAAAAACGAAGCGAGTTCGGGTAAAAGTGAAGCCAGTTTAGTTCAAAAACTTTTACAGACAAGGTGTGAAGCCACTTGATGTAACGAGTTAACAGGAATGAAGGAAAATTATTGCAAAGACAAGTAATGCCTCTTGGCCTTGGTCTTGGAAAGACCAAGCTTATAGGTACAAGAAAAACAGTTGTCAGGAAAAGAGTTCCACAAACTTGCAGTTCATGGGAAGAAATTACTGGAATATGAAGTTGTATTACAATAGGGTATTAAAGCAGTGAATTGATGAAGACCACTAGACTGATGAGTCAAACGAGCTGGAACAAAAGAACCCAGAAATAGTTTAGACAATTCTGAAGAACACATATAATTGTGTTGATAGAAAAGACTGAGACTAGCAACATCACATCTGCAAGTTAAAGGAAAATGAAGAACTCACCAAACTTTCACAAAAAAATACTTGTCTAGCCAAAACCACTATCAATAATTTCCAACACTCTTTATCTGCGCCTAAACCTAAACGTAGATTCCATGAACAAAGCTTCTTTCTTAGAACTGCTCACCTGTGGAACTCTCTATCGTTTACCTACTTTCCAGCTGACAACAATTTGATTGTCTTCAAGTCCAACGTAAACAAGTTCTTGATGAACCGTTCCCCTAAGTAATCCAATTTACAAAGTTTCCACTACTTATGATTACTACGCTATAATCCCATTGACTAATGTATAACCATTAACCTTTATCCTCGAGCGGCCTTGATGAGTGGTGACTCCTTTGTAAAAAAAAAAAAAAAAAAAGGAAAGAAAAGGGGTGCAGAAAGGAAGAAAGGGTTAGACATTTTCTAGAATTGTGTTTAACTGAGGACAAAGCAGACGTATGTTTATGTTTGAATAGATCCCTGTAATCAGATAGGAAACAATTTTTTTTATTTTAAACAAAGTCCAGATTAAATTCAAATTATGTTTTTTTTTTTTGTTATTTGATGTTTCCCTGAATTACACTGTATTTATAGTTTGAAACATAAAATGTCTGTTATTCTGGAAAGTTAAAAAGTTTGATTATTCAACCCAGATTAAAATACTTAAAGTACTATAAAAACATTGATGTCTTATTATAAACTTTGATTATAGGTATCCACGATAGTTATTTTTATTTTATTTTTTTTGTGGAATTCGGGTACAGTCTAATATAGAAAAGCATAAAAATGCATGTTTGCATTATATTCAACATAGCTGAGAATTTAATGTGTACTAACAAAACCTTCAACAATTTAGGTCACTGATCTAAAACTATATGACCACTATGACGTAATGCCAAAATATTTTTGAACAACGAGTAAAATTTATGAATTTTTGAGAATAAAATATTTTTGAACAACACAAGTAAAATTTAAGAGTTTTTGAGAAATAAAATATTTTTGAACAACACAAGTAAAATTTATGAGTTTTTGAGAAATAGCAAAACAAAAAACTTACGTTAATAAACCGTCTTACCTCGATTCTGTTCATGTAACAGTTTTTCCAGTCAAGTACATAGAATTTAATGCTTAATCATTGTTGCTCAAGTCAAATTCATTTTATATTTAGAAATTTATTGAAGTCTGTCCATCGCACTGCGTGCATGTGTCTAAATAGACTCTTACCTTGGTCAACAGTGTTGCTTATTAGGTGCACACTCTTAATTAAAAAAAATACTTTTCAAAGATAAAATTTTGTAAATAAAACCACTTTTTTTTTAACAGTGAAACTTTTTTCTTCATTAAAAATCTGTCACTAAAAAGTTATAAAAATGCATATTGTTCTTCAAGCATTAAAAAATCCGGTGTTAGTGCAAAATGTGTCCTTTTGGTTTGTGCTAATTTTAGGGTGCTTGAAACCCAAATGATCCAAAAGTTGTTGAATTTTTAAATTTTCTACTAGCAGTTCAGCCCAGCTTTGCTTGGGCCCTATGTGTGAATACACTTTATGTAAAATTTTAAATGTTTAGACCGGAAATTGGCTGAGTAATTTGGTAGAGACCACAGAAGTCAAATTTTTTAAAACTTTGACCCCAATTTTACCCCTTAACATTCATTGTTTTGGTCTCAAATCAAATTAAAATGTTTGACCCATGTCCAAGTAACCTACATTTAAAATTTCAAGTGTTTAGAGCCAAAATTGACGGAGGAGTTTGGTAGAGTTTTCAAAGGTCAAAACATTGAACTTTGACCCCTTGACAGTAAAATTTCTGTCCGAAAACCGATTAAAAATCTCAATACTCCTTATATCAAATCTTGAGTCTGTAGACTGAAAATTGACAGAGTACTTTGGAAGGGAAATGTACACACAGACACACAGACAATTTCACTTTCATAGATATACTATCCGGGGTTCCCGGAATTGTTTGGAGATGTGTGTTCAGCAAAAGAAAAAAAAAGTGGTAGCAGGCAGGCTGGATCCTGCACCGCAAAGTATGAAAAGAATGTGAAAAAACATGTGACGTGTTTGCTGTTGTAACCATCGTCAAACTGGAAGTGACATAAGTTTAGATTAAAGTTAGACAATCGAAAAGAGGGGATGACTTTCGAAAATATCGGTGCAAAAAACGACCCCCTCCTTGTAGAAAAGTGCCCAGTTGAAGGTGAAGTAATTAATGTTTTTAGCCAATTTTTCGATATTTGTCGTCTGAAAGGGCGAGCTTCAAAATGATACTGATCTCGTGACAATCCGTCGCCTCTGTCAAAAGTTTTAGGCAGACATACAAACATACATACATTTAAACAGACAGGTGAGATTTCTATTTTAGATAGACATCCTATTTGACATTTACAAACAAATTATTATGAAATTTCCAGTGTCATCTGATGATTTCCTATATAAAATGACATGTTTCGTAAGCTAAATTTGATTTGCAAGATAACCTCCAAAGTTTTGCCTGTCATTTTTAAAAAAAAAGACATTTTAGACTTTTGCAAGAGTAAGGAGTAGTTGGACTAAGTTCAAGGAACCAACAGAGTTTTGTCACGCTCAACCAAAGAAAGAGTCTATCAGCCATGTGTATGCAGTGAAGTGACACCTGACCAGCTAGGGTTGAGGACAAGCGTTGCATGGAAAGAAATGATATAAGAATGAAACGATGAATGTGTAATGTGAGTCTTAAAGATTAGTTTAAATCTGATGATCGCAGAGAAAGGTTTATTTTGGACAGTATAGGAAGACTTTGATGGTATGGTTACGCTGAAAGAACGAATAAAAGTTGTTGGGTTAGTAGATGTATAACCGTTGTGGTAGCAGGTTTGGTTCATGGGAGGGGGGTGGTAAGGAAAACATGCGAGGAAGTGATAAAGATGGACTTGAGGGATAAAGACTTGGCAGATTTAGGTTAGTTTGTAAAACTATAGGGAGATGTGTGCAGATGAGTAGACTTTGATGGTATGGTCACATTGAAAGAATGGATGAAAGTTCTTAGGTTAGAAGATGTAGAACAGGTTAGGTTCAGTTCATGGAGAAATGCCAAGCAAAACTTGGGAGGAAGTGATAGAAATGGACTTGAGAGAAAGAGGGATCAATAAAGACCCGGTCAGAGATAGATTAGTTTTAAAGTCAATTTCTTCAAGCCGTTCAGCACATGATCACCTCTCCCCCCCTCCCACAAAAAAATAAAAAATAAAGAAAGAAACTGTTCATTCTCTGAAACAAAATGAATGAAAGCTCTACAGTTTGTGAACATGTACTGAGATTGTTAATTGTTCCCCCTTCTACCAGACTTGTGATGTTTCCAGGTCAAAGTCTCAAACTGTCTCTATTGTCTTCTACAAGAAAAATCCACTGGTTTTATTTTTACTTCATGGAATTACGATCATGTTTTTTTCCTCTCTGACTAATTGTGTTAACGAGGAAATAAGAAACCCATTTTATGAAAACGAAGGTCAAAAAAAAAAAAGAAGCTAAATTTCTATAAACAATATATATATATATATATATATATATATACTTGTTTATTGTTATATAAACATGCTCACATCCCGCTGCTACAAACAGCCACTTGTTTCAATCAAACAACAGATATCATCAGGCAGAGACTTGACTATTCAAATGTTCAATGATTATTCATTGAACATTTGAATAGTCAAGTCGCTGCCTGATGATATCTGTTGTTTGATTGAAACAAGTGGCTGTTTGTAGCAGCGGGATGTGAGCATGTTTATATAACAATAAACAAGTATTATCAGCTCTTTTTATTGAGCACTATCTAACAACCTCGTTGAATTCATTAGTCCATTACTTTTGAATAAAAAAACCCCGAGTGTATATATATATATATATATATATATATATATATATATATATATATATATATATACTTATATGTAATATACTGAGTTCGTGTAATTCAGTAAATTTTCATATACCAATGGGTTTTAAGCCAAAAATGGTTGACTTAAGGAGTAAGCTACAAAATTATCACATTTCATAATTGAGCATTAATATACTGTGTATGCAAAATCATATATATATATATATATATATATATATATATATATATATATATATATGGTGACCCACATAAAAATAGCTCAGAAACATGTAGTAGAGAGGAGGAACATTCTTTGATTGTTTAAATTACCTGTTGTGTTATAAAAGATGCTGGAAGTGCTGTTGACATCTATGCATTTCTGGGCACGTTTAACAACGTTTGCAGATACTGCTTGTAGTTCTTCTCTAGTGAGTCTCATGATAGCGTTGGTAATGCTGTCCTTTAGTTGGTCTAGATTATGAGGATTATTTGCATAAACTTTTTGCTTTAAAGTCCCCCAACGATAAAAATCACATACTGATAAGTTTGAGGAACATGGTGGCCATAACCCTTTGCCTAATGTTCTCTCTTTCGTAAACATGGCATGAATTTGTGTCAGTGATCTGTGAGATGTGTGGCATGTAGCGCTATCTTGTTTGAAAGAGAATTGCATTTTGTCTTGTGGTGTCAGTTGGTCGATAAGAGAAAGATCAGAGAGATCAGGATACTTTCAAGTGGGCCACCCTAAATGTGTGAATGAAGACACTTCTCAACCTATATACTCAACAAATTTTTGATCTACGGACTTGAAATTTGGTATATAGGGTATTCAGACATGTGGAAAACTTCTTAATCGGTTTTCATCCAGAAAAAGGGGTTGCTAAAAGGTCAAATTTAAAAAATTGGTACTTGGGGGTTATTGGATTTTTATCTGTTTGTCAACTGTTTCATGACTGCGCTTGCACGAATCATTCACATTATGTTAAGAATAAATAGGTTTGCAAATACATTTTAAAGAATGTGTCAAGCTTGCCTAGTGGTTATCGTACTTGATTCACGGTTTTTTTTTAGTTTTAGTTTTGATCTTAGCTTGAGTAGATATTTTTATTTTTTACTTACAAGAAGTGAACTGTTTTAAAAAACATGATACTCACATGCACATGTCCCAGTTTTTTTCTGTTTTTCTTTTTATTTGTTATTAAGGAATTTAATTTAATGTTACGTTTAATACCAGGGAGTGCTGGATACGTCTAATGTGTGTATATATATATATATATATATATATATATATAAGTGAACGTGTCTGTGTGTGGAACAGTCTTTACCAAACTACTCTATCCATTTTTTAGTCTGCAGATTTGAAACTTGATATATAAGGAATTTGGACATGTGGGATAAATTTGACTTTGTTTTTAGTTGAAAAAATGGCTGCTACATGGGTCAAAATTTAGAAATTGGAACTTGGCAAGCATAAGTTGACTAAACATGTATCTTGTTTCTATGTATGCACAAATATACATTTATACATTTAACTATACGTGTGTTAATTTTTAAAGTTTTGATATGAATATGGATTTTGATCAGATGGTAACAAATAATGCTGGATAGCTATATGTTTTGGTTTCAATTCTAACTGATGGCACTTAAGTCATGTTTTTTGTTTTTTAATTTAAAAAAAAATCACTACTATATATTGGGTACAATACAATGATCGATAAAATAATGGCTCTATAGTAATAAATATATAAAATCTGCATGAATTAAAATATCATTTAGGTGCATTTTACGACCTGGTAATGCTGGGCGGCATGCTAGTATTAAATGTATTTAATTTTTTTGTGGTGGAAATGTTTTCTGTTTCAATCTGAGGGAGGTGGGATATGCTACATGAGTAAAAAAAAAAAAAAAAAAATTGGCGTTTATTTTTATTGAGACTGAAGCGAAATATGGTAGTTCACAATGAAATAGCAGTAAAAATTTTATGAATATACTTACCGGTCAAAGATATCAGTAGACACCAAAAAATTACAGAAAATTATCATACACATACATATATAACCATAACCCAGCCATTGGCTAATGGAAACATTAACCTGTGAGCAGTAATAGCAATGCATCTGATTAGTTAACTAGCTAAACTAAAAACCAAGTGTATATATAAAAACACCTGGTAATATTGAATTCCATGCATTTAAACCTGACGACTCCCCACAGGGGTAAAACATAGGAAATTCTATATATCTTAATTGTCATAAATATATTTTCATAACTTATTACCTGCCTCTACTCATGTATGTAGCACTGTTGAAGTAAATACTAAAAAGCGATACACAAAAGTATTAGATCTTATAAAATTATTCTGTATGTAACAACTTTAGAAATTATTATGGCAATTAAGCTACACAATAACTTTCTATATTTACTCACCTCAACTGTTTGAGGAGCTAAGTATTATTTCATGTATCTACATAAAATTATACAAATCAATTTAGTATTTATTGAAAATTGATTCATATAATTTTATGTAGATACATGGAAAAGTAACAATATATATATATATATATTATTATTATTATTATTATTATTATTATTATTATTTTCCACAGACTATTTCACTGTATCACTGTTCTTCAGTGTGGCTAGACTAGCACCCATCCCAAACCAGGGATCGAACCTACAACCATCTACTCAGTCCTTCTCCCTGGCTCATGAGATCGGTGTCCACAAACGATATTTTCAAATGTCTGTTTATATAAACATTTGACTGCTACTTTTAAAGTGCTCCATTTGTTTGTTTAAACAGTTTACATTATAAAATATAGGTACTTATGTGATATTATTTGAGATGTTATTTGAAATTCACGAAAATCAAAAATGATTTATCATTAGTTTTTTCAAATTTCTAATCTCTCTCTCTCTCTTATATATAATATATATATATATATATATATATATATATATATATATATATATATATATATATATATAATGTATATAGGAGAACAATAGGAATGGGAAATGAAGTCACAAAAACTATATATTGGTGGATATAGATTGGTTCATTTATTCAATAAGGGAATACAAACAATTAATTGGGGGATAGAAGGGACTGTTTATGCCAAGTCATTTCGAAGCCTAATGCTTCTCATCAGAAGAGTAGAGAAGATGCTAAGTAACATAGTGGGGATGTGGCGTCTAGCGTGGGATTCATTAGGAACGAAATAGATCAAATAAAATTATATATGATCTTGGGGGGGGGGTTCTAGATGAGCTCACTCTTTTCTTCTAATGCACTAAGCTATATATATATATATATATATATATATATATATATATATATATATATATATATATATACACACACACACACACACTGGCTCTATATAACCCAGCATTGCCAGGTCGAAACATATTGGTAGGCAAAGGCTTAAGTCACATACTATTTAAGATACACTGAATATCTTAACTTATTACGAAAAGTGACCTCATGTTTAATTTAAGGAAACATAAAACACTTCCATCTTGGTCTATGGAAATCAAACACAAAGTAATTCTCATAGCCTAAAGAGGAAATAACTCTTATAACTTAAATAAGTTTACTTCCGGTTTTAAATGCAACTGTTGTTAACTATTAATAATTGAAAATAAGTTAAGTATAAATTAAATTAAAAATGAATTAAATAAATCAACTTAAAATACTGTTTCTAAATATAACAATTAAAATAATTCTATTACAACAATTAATAACCTATTAAAATAGATTTCCTTTAATGTAATATGCAAATGAGATTACATGTTGAATGCAGATTTATTTTGAACTAGCGGTGGTACCCGGCGTTGCCCGAGTGTTTGTTTCCGGGACGGGGGGGGGGCAGTTTTAAAAAATGTTATGGTAGGTAAGTAGGAAGGATCAAACCCGGAGTCATGAGTAAAAGTAGGAAAATAAAGTGTGAAAAAAAAAAAACAAAAAAAAAACATCTGCAACGTTAACAGTTCGGCCACCAAGAAAAGTCCATTCCAGTTGTTTATGAAAAAAAAAAAAAGAAAAAAAAACGACTACGGTAGGTCGGCGCGAACGTGAAAATATAATGTGAATTGTCCAGCACGCTAACCACTACGCCACAGAGCAATGCAGCTTAGTTTAGTGATTTTAAATAACTTCACATGAAAGAACTACGAAGCCAAACCGGTGTTCTCTTCTCAACTGTTCCTTGTGAACGATCCCCAAACGGTGTTAAGTGGTGGCAGGGGGAGGAGGAATTTATTAGAGAGAAAATATTTTACCACTTTCATTGATCTTAACCGATTTTGGCCGTGACTTCTCAGCAGAAAAAGTATAGAAATCTAAGATTATCGAGGAATTTGAGAAATAATAAGCCTATAACACACCTCAGATATTGTTCTGCCGTTTGGGCATATTATATTTGCATGAAATATCTTGATTTTTAATCCTATTAATGTCAAAATTAGACGGGGAAAAAATGAGTTCATTTTATTTATATAGAGATAAATAGTATATATATATATATATATAATTAGTTTTTTTTTTGGAAAAAGAAATCCAACAGAGTGCTCAATTAAAAGGAAAATTCAAAATAGAAGAGTGTATTTATATTTTGTTTTTAAAATTAAAATGATTCAAATTTTAAAGTTAATGAAATTATCATCATCCGATAAATAAACGGGGGTGGGTAACAAAACGAGAGTTAAACGTGAACTTGTAAGGTATATATATTTTCCACTTCCGGTTATAAAATAGAGGAGTATTGGCTGAAGAGAGCTTGATATGGATATCTTAAACGGTCGTAATTATTGGGCTTGAAACCAACGGTACCAATGACTTGTCTCATCTAACAACTTTCTGTACACAAAATACAATATATATATATATATATATATATATATATATATATATATATATATATATATATATATCATGCTGGAGTAGAAGTGTATATTAATCCATTTTCAGTATGAAAATTGTGAAGCAGTGTACCTGAAGTACCTTTTGTATATATTAATTAAATTGTGAACAAACAGATAAGAATACAACTTTATTATATAGATATATAGATATCATAATAATCATCTTAATTGCTAGAGGATTGTCTGTGTTCTTTTTTAATGAATGATGTCATTCTTTTATTAATTTAGTGTTTATAATGTTGTAACGGATCCTTTACGGATTGTTCCAAATTTGGATGAAATACATATATTCTATTTTATTGGGTACATAAATGCATGCTGGCCTGCAATGGGAAGAATATTTAACCAAGAGGAGAAACCACCACTTGAAATTTTACAGAATTTTGTCCATTTCAAATAGTAGACATCCTGGTCACTTGTTACTGAAATCTGCATCTATCAAGCTTTCATCTGTGCCATTCTATTGTAAGGCTGTGTAACCTGGCCGATGAGAGCAAGCAACCTATGGAAGCTTGAGGTGCCTGATCACTGCTGTTTGTATCGTATCCTTCATGTTGGTTGGCAGCAGTTCATCTCAAATGCCATTGTTTGTTCTCGCTGTTACATATCCTCTTTGCAGTCAACTCTCTCAAGATGTTTTGCTGGTTTGGTGATGTTCTTCATCGTCACCCAGATGATTTCATCCACAAGGTCATTGAACCAGCCCCTCCTCAGGGTTTGAAAAAGATGATGCAGAGTTCAGTTGAAACATAGGCCCTTGCCTCTGTGAAGCTTGTTGTTCAAACTGTGACTAGTTAATTCTTGTACCTCTTGGAAGTTTTAAATATTGCATATCCTGAGCTACCAAATTTCTGATAAATGGCAATTGCTAACTAGGCTTTACAAAACAATGATTCATCCCTAGTGTTCTCTGTTTTTCTTGAATGGCTACAACATTGTGCCATTAGATATGTACTACATATTTCCTGTCGCGGCCATGTTTTCTCTGGAGTATATGATCTGCTTGGATTAGATCTAATGGTTACTCACTGGAATGTAACAGTTGCTTCTGTTGCCTATGGATTATTATGGTTCTTACCCCACCGCAATGCTTAAGTATCATCCTGAACGGGCCAAACCTGTGATGATATACATTCACATTAGACCCTCTGCATAATCAAACCAATGTTTGCTCAGAGATGTACTATTGATTTACTTTTGCAGTGTGTTCTGCAGTCCTGAACGTGCTGCCTCAGAATTGTGTGAATGAACATGTATCACTGTCACATTTTTGTAGTTCTGTATTCTTTTTTTTTTTTTTTTACATAAGAGTCACTACTTATCAGGGCCCTGAGGCCACTCGAGGAGAATGCTTATTGAGTGTACAGAAATCAATGGTATAATATCGTAGTAGTCGTTATTAATGGTAATTTAGTAGATTAGATTACTTAAGGGGGCGGTTCATCAAGAATTTGTTTATGTTGGACTTGAAGACAACTAAGTTGTAGGCAGCTGGGAAACAGGGAAACAGAAGAGAGTTCCACACGCGTGCAGTTCTAAGAAAGAAGCATTGGAATCTACGTTTGGATTTAGGCACAGTTAAAGAGTGTAGAAAGTTATTGACAGTGGTTTCAGCTAGACAGGTATTTTTCGAGAAAGATTGGTGAGGGGTGACCAGAGATTGGAGCTCAGACGAACACTTGCTGTGGAAGTAATGATAAAACAAAGACAGGCTCACGATGTCCCTTCTGTGGGAAAGAGGTTGCAGGGAAGAGAAAAGGGTATCCCCCACTAGATTACGAAGTCTATTTTGTACTATGTCAAGCAGGATAAGCTGCTTCTAGCAGCTTATCCTGCCCAAATGTGGCAACAATACTCCATCCTTGAATGTACTTGGCTTTTATATAGATAGAGAATTACATCAACAATGAGATATCTACTGGAGCGGTAGAAAGATCCCACCATTCTTCCAGCAACCTTGTCAACAGATTTGATGTATATGTTCCATTTTAGACCAGGAGTAAAAGTCAAGCCCAGAAGCTTGTCAAAACATGAAGTTTCTCCAAGACAAGAGCTCTCCATTTCAATTGATGTTAGATGGGGATCAGAGTGTTGATGATGTAAAAATAGGAGCTTGGTTGTAGATGAATTAAAAGTAACCAGCCACCTCTTTCTCCATTGTACCACGTGCTCAAGATCCGAGCAGAGAGAACTTGGTCATTTATGGCCTTTGATGTGTTGCCATAGATGGTAGTGTCATCAGCGTAGATGTCAATGAATGATCTAAGGATGTGTTTTGGGAGATCATTGATGTAGATCAGGAAGAGAGTTGGGCTCAGGATGGACCCCTGAGGGACTCCAGCATTAATACTGTGAGCATCTGATTTCTGCCCATCAACCACTACTCTCATGAGCCTATCAGAGAGAAATGATTCTATAATTGAGAAGACATTTCCAGGTATACCATAGCTGGAAATCTTGTAAAGTAGGCCTTTATGCCATACCCTATCAAAGGTCTTTGATATGTCAAAAGTAATTGCCCTATAGAGGAAGCCTTTGTTGAGAGATTCACTAATCCTATGAGATATAACCATTAGCACATCTGCTGTAGATCTGGCAGAATGGAAACTATATTGCATGTTACTCAGGAGATTATTTCTCTAACTATCATGATATTCCTGAGTTTTATGCATTCCCTAATTAGCTAAATACCCTCTGTCTATTGATGTTTTATGACCATGGCTTGATAAAAAGAAAATATCTATATATATATATATCTGCTGCTGCAGTGAATTGTTGCATCTGGTCAGTATTCGTTCGGCATGCGGCAAATTCTCTGGATGGAGTCGGCCCAACTGCTTTAGGGTGAATGCTGAAACAAGTACAGGTAGTACATATGTTTGTAAAATTCATCACTTTTTAAAATTTAAAAAAAAAAAATTTTTTTTTTTTTTTTTAAATTTAAAAAAAAATATCATTCAAAAGCATGTGATCAAAAATATTAAAGATAACTGGTTATAACACATTTATTCCTCAAAGAAAAGACTGGTACCATTTTCTCCAGCAGCCGAGTGGAAAGATCTATAACACTGTACAAGAACCGGGTACATTTTTAGATTATTAGGGATCATTTGTATGCCATATTTGTTGTAAAGTTTACAAGAGTGAAGCTAGCATTAAATGCCAGTCATCATGTGTGTGTGTGTGTGTGTGTGTGCGTATGTTTCTATTTTGGATGTGAGTTTGAAAATGCTGAAACTTTTTTTCGTTGCTCGTGTTCAGTAGAATTCATGAAGTATCAAAATTGCTTATAAAATTTTATGAAAAAATATTATCAAAAATTTTTTTTCATTTTGAAAAAAAAAAAAAAAAAATTTCACATGTTTTTTTTTTCCTTATGAAAGATTATTTATGTTTGCCAAAATTTAAGAATGGTTTGCAATATGAAATTGTGCAAAAAAAAAAAAATGCTTCTGCTTTTCAAAGTTAGTGTAACATGTGATTTATAATATAAATTTTGTAAATAAAACAAAATTTGCTCCACTTTTTCAAATATAGTATATAGTTTTGCTAGACTTTCAGGATTATATAATTGTGCAATAACTAGCAACAGTACGGGAGGCGATGGTGGCTAAGTGGTTAACGGCCTGGACTGAAAACCTAGGTGTGACAAGTTCAAATCCAGTCTGTTCCACAAAAACATTTTTATCAGACCAAACACTTGACCTTATGCTTAACTTCCAAAAAAGAAGGTAAATAGAATAACTAATATGTAGTTAAAGCAAAATAAATTAGTTTGAATTATTAAAATACTTTCCAATGCTATTGATAATATTTATCCAATAATTTATTTTTATCATTTATGATTGAATTCATGTTTTAAGATATGACCTAAATCTATGACGTCACGTCAAAATTATAATTATTGTAAGGTTATGTCTTAAGCTTTGTTTATGAGAAAGTCAAAAAAAGGCCAGCTTGTAGAACCTATGATGAAGATCCTCAGGTTTTGCCTCTTGGTCATGGCATCTGCTTTGTTTGTTAGAAATTTATTTACTATGAATGCAATATCCTCTATTTCTAAAAGTTAAGATCTTTTGAAATGAGACAAATTGTGTGATATATTTATTTTGTTTAAAGAAATTGTGACTGACGGACGGACGGACAGACAAAATCGCTTTTTAAGTTTATATGAAATTTTGTGTAAAAAAAAAAAAAAGATGGCTCTGCTTTCTTTTTTTTAAGTCTCCTTTATTTGATTTTTTGATTTTTTAAAGTCATTATTATTATTATTATTTATTTATTTATTATTTATTTATTAAATTATTTTTTGAGAATTGATGCTCAACATTTTTCTCCACATCGTTTCTAGCTTTTAATGTTTTCTTTCTCATCTTTGTCTTTGTTTAATTTATATGAAATTTTGTATAAAAAAAAAAGATGGCTCTGCTTTCTTTTTTTTAAGTCTCCTTTATTTGAATTTTTGATTTTTTAAAGTCATTATTATTATTATTTATTTATTTATTATTTCTTTATTTATTTATTAAATTATTTTTTGAGAATTGATGCTCAACATTTTTCTCCGCATCGTTTCTGGCTTTTAATGTTTTCTTTCTCATCTTTCTCTTTGTTGGACCATCGTCGGTAGATCATTGTATAGAGGTAACATAGGAAGAAAAGTCCGACGAGAAAGCAATTGATGCCAACTATAATCATGCTCTCCATGTAATACGTCGGTATTACATAGATGACAAGCCGGACGGTTGCATTTTGCTGTAAATTTTCACTGAAACACGTGTAAACACCAGAGTCGTTCATCAGGGCTTGTTTGATTTGTAAGACACCATTGCTTGCTTGTTTGATGCGGCTCTCTCGGACTGTTAGTACTTGTGTTCCGTTGGGATGAAACCAGGTTATGTTTACCTTTCCATTGGACGGTACGCATGAAAATTCAATGTCCTTACCAACTGCGATATGTTTCTGATGAGGAGGGTTGATTTGAAGTGTGTGATCGCTAACAGCTTTGCCTGAGACGATTTCTGTGGTGACTGCAATGATCAGGGCTGATAATAATGCTTGCATCATCTTGGAAAGTTTTGCCGAAATAATTATTCCTTTAAAAAATAGAAAGAAAGAAATCACTTTTACACATAAAAAAATTGAAAGAAATATTTTTTTTTACAAAGAATAAAAATAAAAATATTTTGTTAAACAAAGAATAAGAAATGTTTTTTTACAAAGAATAAGAAATATTTTTTTACAAAGAATAAAATGAGAAATATTTTTTTACAAAAAATAAAAAATAAGAAATATTTTTTTTTTTTTTACAAAAGTTAAATATAAGAAATATTTTTTTTACAATAAACAGAAAGAAATATTATACAAATACAAAAAAAATATAGAAAGAAAATTGTTTTTGCAAAAAATAGAAAAAATTTTTTTTTTAAAATAAGAAATATTTATTTTTTACAAGGAATCAAAATAAGAAATATATTTTTACAAAAAACAGAAATATTTTACAAATACAAAAAAAAATAGAAGGAAAAAATATTTTTTTACAATAAATAGAAATAAATAAACCTTTACAAATAAAAATAGAGAAAATAGCTTTTTACAAACAAAGTAGTAGAAAGAAATATTTTTTATAAATAAAAAATAGAAAAATATTTTTTACAAAAAAATGGAAAAAAATATTTTTTAATAATACAACAAATAGGAAATATTTTTTTTTATAATATCACCCTATATGTGTATATATATATATATATATATATATATATATATATATAATATAATATACTGGCAAAAGTACCCGTCGTTGACTGGGTTCAAAAACAGCATACAGAAAATGGACTTTGATTTATGAAAGTACTAGCAAGGGGTACCCGGCGTTGCCCGGGTGTTTTTCGGGGTATGTGAAAAAACCCCGAAAATGTGAAAAAAAAAAAACGAAGCCTTCACGAGGCGCAGTTGGAAAATAGTAAAGTGTTAAAAAAAACAGGTGCGCGTTTTTGATTGACGTGACGGCGATAGGTATTCAGCAGTAAGCATTTTGTGTGGGACAGTTTTGAATGGGGTGAATAAATCGGTTTGTTTGTTTTTAAAAACCCGCTCCCTGTTTATTAGGAGGAGCGAAATGAAAAGCTACAGTCTGATATGACGAAGTCGACATTGAACAAACGTTACTTAGCTCTCTTGAGACAACTGGCTTTCGGCCTGTGGGTATTTATTTGCTCCCCCACCGAGCAAATTAGGCACAAGGCCAATTTTTATTGTGAGGAGTTAAGGGAGGGGGGAAGGGAAAAAGGGGACCAGCTCCCGAGAGGAGGGAAATGGGAGCTGGTTAAAGGTCAAGCATGTGGGGTTGCCCCCACATCTGGTCTTTGCTAGTCATAGCTTGCAGCATCTGCCGGAACAGATACTACACTTTGATCTTGTCCCCCGTGCCACCAAAGCGGGGGGGGGGGCTTTCGGCCTGTGGGTATTTATTTGCTCCCCCACCAAGCAAATTAGGCACAAGGCCGATTTTTATTGTGAGGAGTCAAGGGAGGGGGAAGGGAAAAGGGGGACCAGCTCCCGAGAGGAGGGAAATGGGAGCTGGTTAAAGGTCAAGCATGTGGGGTTGCCCCCACATCTGGTCTTTGCTAGTCGTAGCTAGTCATAGCTTGCAGCATCTGTCGGAACAGATGGTATTTATGGTATTTATTTGCTCCCCCACCGAGCAAATTAAGCACAAGGCCAATTTTTAATGTGAGGAGTGAAGGGAGGGGGAAGGGAAAAAGGGGACCAGCTCCCGAGAGGTGGGAAATGGGAGCTGGTTAAAGGTCAGGCATGTGGGGTTGCCCCCACATCTGGTCTTTGCTAGTCCTAGCTAGTCATAGCTTGCAGTATCTGTCGGAACAGATACTACACTTTGATCTTGTCATTCGCTTTTTTTTATACCGAAAACTGAATGCAACGCGTGCTGATGCGGGAAATGTCGAATAATTAAGGTTTGAAAGTCAATAAAATTAAATAGACAGGCGAGCTCCGTGGATAACTCTGAGATATTACAATTGATAGATGATATAAAAAGTTTTAAGAAGTTGTGAACCGAGCAAGCGCTTCTCTGAAAGAAGCCTTTTGTGGACCGAGGAAAAGCGTACATACATACTTGCATACATACATACATTTTCGCTGTTATATATATAGATGATAGGTTATGAAAAGGAAGGGTTGTAAAGAGATAGCTTCGAATTTGGGGGTATCAAAACCAAAGCAAAATATGATGAAAGTAAAAATAAAATAGATAAACCCCATAATTTATTATACCATACTTGTTCTCACTGAAACACTTATCACAATATTCTGTGGATCTATATTAAAAAACCTTGTTAAACTTTGTGCCATATTTCCATTCTATGGAGTTCAGGTGCGAACGAACACACCATAATTTTATTATACCATATTTCTTCAAACTGAAACAATTATGAAAGTATACTTACGCAGATAAATATGAAAAGTCTTTATTAAAGTTTGTGCCTATTTCCATTCTATGGAGGCCATGCGCGAACGCAGACCCCACAATTTCATTATACCATCCCTATTTAAGTTAAAACATACTTATCAAAGTATTCTTATGTACATCTATATAAAAAAAACTTGTAAACGTTTTTTTTTTTTAATTTTCAAATTTTTTATTTAATGTGGACCAGGCGCAAACGCAGACCCTCATTTTTGATGAACCACCGTTCTGCCAGATCAAACATACCCATTCCTGTGTCTCGATACATCTTCTATCATTATATGTTATCAGTTTTTTAAAATAGTCAGCCATATAGGAGCCTATTCATAAAAGAACTTTAAAAAGTACATAGCAAGCATACCCGGTGAACCAAGTGCAAGTGAAATACAAACGATTGCACTGAAAGGGATGGCTAGAATCCTGAAAAGATCTCTTGGTTGGACTCACTAAAATAGGGGTAAATGTCAGACATCTGGTTGGATGTCCCACCCCTTAGAAGAAAAAAGTTTAAGAATAATGAAAAAAAAAAGAGAGAAACCACACACACACACACAGAGCTTTATATTATATATATATATATATATATATATATATATATATATATATATATATATAATATAAAGCTTTATATTATATTATATATATATATATATATATATAATGTATTGGCATTGTTTCCATGGTGCATCTGCCACTAGTCTCTCCTTCTTCGACAGGATCCAAAAAAAGAATTTTAAATCTAATTGGCCCCTCACTATAGGCCAAGCTTAAACTTCTGTCCCATTGCTGCAATGCATGCATTTACAAATACTTTAAATGAAATGTGCTCTGATGAATTCGTACCCCCTCGATGTACATACTCCAGACTAAACCGACAAGCAACAAAATCCCACCCCTTCACTCTTGATGGCCCTAGATGTCAGAAAGCCTTGTACTCTAATAGTTTCATGCCTCAGACTGCTAGACTTTGGAATTCTCTACCTGTTTCCTGCTTCTCTAACTGTGTAATGTTGTACACCCTCTTTTTTTTATTTCTCTTTTTAAGTGTTGTTACATTTTAACGAACCCACCCGTTGTAGACTCCATTGCAAGGAAACTTTTTATTTTCTTTAACAAAGCCTTTATATCAGGTATTTCCTACAACACATTTTTTTCTAAGCTATTTAAGCAGTTCATTTCTCTTTTTCCATCTGAGTGTAACTTTTCATCTCTCTGTGATGCTACCCACGTGTCTCGAACATGTCTCGAATATCTGCTTCTATGAATATGTTTGTCCTTTTAATCTGTACTGTGATGTTACATTGCATAGTTGGCTTGGTCATTTGCATATGGCTGCTGCTACTGCTAACTCAGCATCAGCATCTCTGTTACAACTGTACTGACCTACAGAAGTTTAAATGTAAACAGACATCTTGCTGCACTCCCATCAGTCCCTTGGTAGACACGATTCCAAAGAGTAGCCCTTACGTCCAGGGGGCAATATGCCTTATTTGGAGTAAAAAAAAAAAAGTAAAAAACAAAAAACGTGGCTCATGCAGCCTCAGTATTTAAATTTGATTATTCGAACTCTACCCGATGTTTACGTTTCGTTGCGTAACTTAGTTGTGGATCATTAGTGTCCCTTTGAACCAAGGTCAAGAATGCTTGATTAGATGTCTGGTGATTTATTTTTTTTTTATCTGTAATACGAGCAGATTAGAAAATAGCAAATTATCTGAAACAGTTCAAAGGTGTGGGAAAGAAATCAGACAGTAAATATCATTTCCAAAGTTTTTTTTTTATTTATGCCCTGAGAGTCAAACATATTGTTATGAGTTTAGATTTGTTTTTACTTACGATATTAGCAACACACACACACACACACACACACACACACACACACGGCTCTTGTGGGCTGTGGAAATAATATATATATATATATATCTATATATATTGTATGCAAAATCCGATCCCGCATTTTGCTAATTCCTACCCTCTGATGAGAAGGAAAGTATTTCTTCGAAACTCCGCAGATTAAGGACTATCCACTCATTAAGTGTTTCCTTTTCAGATTAAATATGTTTTTAACTCTTTTTCAAAGTTTTTTTTTTAACATGTTTTATTAACTATTTGCTCTTATATATATATATATATATATAATTATTTTTTTACTACAGGGTGACCCCCCAAAAAAAAACAAAAGCTAAGTGGAGGCCATCTAGAACATATGCTGTAGAACGGAGAAAAAAAAGGCCAAAGATCCTTGTGTTTTGAATATAATAAACTAGTTATGACCAAAGTTTCATTTCATTTGGATAAAACACTAAGAAACGAGGCCTAATTAGAGTTGGGTCCCGTTTTTTTGGGGGGTCACCCTGTATATTTTGGCAGCAAGTCATTATTCAAGCACGTCTGATTGAACACGACAGAGTTATTCTTTTTTCTGATTTTTCTGGATATCTTTTCAATTTGCCGAGCGATCTTGTTTATTTTGGCTGGCATGTTGTATATTATGGTGCCCATTAGTTGTTGTTTAGCCATATTCTTCTCAAGCTCTTTCTATCGCACATCCGATCGTCGTCAGGAGTGATTGTTGTTGGCATTTTCTTTTTCTTTATTGAGGTTTGGTGTATTTATAGTTAATTCTATTTAAAAATTTTTTTTTTTTTATTGGTTATAAAGGTGGTTGCAGGATGAGATCCGATTAATAAGGGGCTTTAGTTTTTTAATTAGTATGGCTTCTAGTAATTTTAGTCTTCATGTGCAATTGTTAAGGTATCTAATTTTAGTATTGTTAGTTAAGATATTTCTAATGTCGATCGTATGTACCGATAAAAAACGCTTGAGAAGAATATGGCTGAACAACAACTACTAGATGTCATACTATACAACATGCCAGCCGAAATGAAAAAGATTGCTCGGCGAATTAAAAAGATATCCAACAAAATCGGAAAAAAGAAGAACTCTGTCGTGTTCAATCAGACGTGCTTGAATATATCATCAGTGTAGAAAGTGATAATTACTGCTGGAGATTCAAAGTCAACATTGTTTCAAAGCCACTAACAATTAACACAAGAATTGAGCTAAAGTTAACCGCTTTTTCTAGAGAGCTCAACTTGTTTCTTAAAGTAACTTTATAACTATATTTTTTTAAATAAATATATATATATATATATATATATATATATATATATATATATAGAAAGAGAGAGAGAAAGCTTGAATACCTACTAAACACTATCCTCGAGTGTCTAAGGTCTCTCTGAATTGGGTTTTGTCAGAACAAGCTAGCATAAGGATACTTTTCCATACAAGTAAACTTTGACTAAATATTAAAAATCATATAGTATTTGCTGGCCAAATTGGATCTCCTTGCTATGGCTAACCCACACTGGTCTTTACAAGGAATGATGCACCTTCTCCGAGTGATGTTACCTCAAGTAACAGCAATTAGCTGGATACTCCGCCATACTAGATAAATTCTTGTCTCTGAAGAGATTACAACTATAATATTTAAAAAAAAAAGAAATATTAACAATCATTGTTATACCTGCAGTGTTTCATGCTTATACAATCATCAGTGTAGGAAGTGATAATTACTGCTGGAGATTCAAAGTCAACATTCTGCTTCAAAGCCACTAACAACACAAGAATTGAGCTAAAGTTAATCACTTTTCTAGAGAGCTCAACTTGTTTCTTAAAGTAACTTTATAACTATAATATTTTTTATAATAAATATTAACAATTATTTTTATGTCTACAGAAACCAGGGTTTCATGCATACATGATCATTAGTGTAGAAAATGTTAATTACTGCTGGTCAGGAGATTTGAACCCAGTTACAAAGTTACTCTTGATTTCATAGGCTAGTATTCTACCTCAAGGACATCGGCAATTAACACAAGACTTGAAGAAAATTAATTATATATAAATACCAAATCAGCGGCATGCATAGTAAACAATCAAAGAGTATTCAACAATCGGAAATAACAATGTTGCATTTTGCACTAAAGTTGACCGCTTTCGCTTAAATCTCTAACATGGGCTCAATTTAAATTTTTTGAAGGGCTTTGTAACTATATTTTTTAACATAATATCAGAATATCCCCCTCTTGTACACATGGAGATGATATGAAAGAAATCAACAAAAATAAATAGACTAGATCATCATCATCATCATCACCACCATCATTGTAATGACTACTTTACATGTTGACATGTGTTGAATGGCTTTAAGAAATTTACTTTCTAAGAAATCTATTGCTGGCCAGTTCTTTATTGCGCTTTCTTTCACATTCATTTTTATTGCTTCCTTCCATGTTTTCCTCGACCTTCCTGTGTGAACCAGACCTACTATTTCAACTGTTCTACATCTGCTGACCTAAGAACTTGCATCCATTCTTTAAATGTGACCATGACATTAAAGTCTCCTGTTCTGCACATATCACCATATATTGTTCAGATTTAATCTTTCTCTGAGCTTATCAGAACTAAGCTTCTCTTTAACACTCACATTAGACATATAATACTCCCCTCCGCCTCTTTTGAATCAGTTTCTTGTTACATATTTGCTAGCTGAATTGTTTGGGGTGTAGAGGAGGCTGTTTTGCTTTATGGTGCAAGACCACTTTAATGATCATTTTTTTTGCTTTATGGTGCAAGACCACTTTAATGATCATTTAATGCTGTACTAAGCCATTTTGATAAAAGTCTTTTATGCAGAACTTCTTAATAGATGCAAATATATCTCTATAATATTCTGCTTGTCCCTTCCTTAGTTAGTCTGTATGTTATGCTTTGGAAAAGGTCAAATACGATTTTTGAAAGGCCAAACTGATTTAAAAAAAAAAAAAAAAAAATCCGCAAAATTTGGCTTTAAAAAGATCAATCTGGAAACCCTGGACAAGAATATGAGAGTGACCTTCCTTGTAGCTTTGTTTTTGAATATCATAATATATGATCATTGTTGTGATAGTGCGAGAAAGGAACTTGTAGCAGCAGTTCTTCACTGAAGAAAGCAGTCAGCAAAATGTCTTTTAAAAAAAAGGGGGGGAGTTGTATTACTATACACATAGATTCGAAAAAGTTATCCAAAATCAAAGGCAAGATAACTTACTTTTCTACCAAACTGGATAATTTTTTAGTGTTTTTATTTAATGTAAAATGTTTACTCAGCTCGAAAAACAGTGTTTACTGATTTATTTGAAAAATACAAATGATGGTGCACTCTGTGTTGTTGAACACATTAAGTTTGGGAAAATGAGTTAAAACTAAAAAAAAACTATACAAAATACTGTTAGGAACTCACTCAATATATGTTACTGTGACATGGGCTGACATATGTTCGGTGCGTTTTTAACAGTATTTTGTATAGTGTTTTAGTTTTAACTTCTTTTCCTAAACTTAACGTGTCCACCGCCATTTGTATTTTTCAAATACATTGGGAAACACTGTGTTTTTTGAGCTGAGTAAACATTTTACATTAAATAAAAATACTAAAAAAATTATCCAGTTAGGTAGAAAAGTAAGTTATCTTGCCTTTGATAACATTTATTTGTTATATATTTGTTTTTTGACAACTTTTTCGAATCTATGTGTTTAGTAATACGAACCCCAAAAAAGAAATGTTTGAAAGAAACGGGGGAAAAAATGAACATTATCTGTCAAGAGGTGTTGGACTGAAAGAATAAATTAAAGATTGTCTCTTACAATGTGGTTTTATTATTTGTATTGAACTATGTAGCACAATATTACTTTCTGAGTATTTATTAGTACTTATTGGTTTATCAAATTTGGATCAGTTTTGTTTAAAATACGACTGACACTTATTTTCATAGAAATGTTAATGAACTCATATTCGCTGCGTGTTATTGGTTTTTCTGTCCAAAATCTTTTTTTTAGCGCTATCCAGAAAAGTGTCAGCTTTATTAAAACATTTTTGATTAAATATATTTTTCCACAGGTCCTGCTAGTATAATAATAATAATAATAATAATAATAATAATAATAATATGCTAACACAATTTCATATCTGTACATACTTTATTACCTTTCACCCCATTTCTAAAAGATAGAATGGCCTGATTGCTGGAGATGCAGTACAAAAAAGGTAATTTCTTAAATTTTATCTGATGTTGCTGTTGTGTCGAACATGAAACTCAAGTTAAAATCAAAAATACACTTCTGTCGCAAGCTACAGTCCAAGTGTAGTATCTGTTCTATTTAAAAATGGAGTCTGTGATGGTACCAGACAGAATGGAAATAGGCCACAAACATCTAGTATCTAGCGTAGTATCTGTTCTAATTAAAAAATGGTGAAATAATAATGTAGGATCTGCAGTGGTGTCAGACGTATAAGCATATATATATATATAATATATATATATATATATATATTCTGAAACTACATTAATCAGCATACTTAGATAAGTATGTTTCAGTTTGAACAAAGGTGTTGTTACAATAATATTGTGAGGTCTGCATTCCTGCTGGATGTCCATAGAATGCATGGCACTAATATAAAACAGATAAAGGATAGAACTGTGGTATTTCAGAGTTCTTTTTTTTTTTCTTTTTTTTTTTTTTTTTTTTTTTAATCACGTTCACCCCTGACACGGCATATCACCACTTTTATGTAAGGAACTACTATTTGGGACCAGAAAGATTAACAAGATGTTGGTTTGCATTACATTTAAACTTCTGCATATCAGTACAGTCAGGGAAGCAGTTAGCAGGAAGGGAATTCCAAAGTCTAACTGTTCAAGGGAAAAAAACTTTTAAGAGTAGACAAGCTTTCTGGCATTTAACAGTGAAGGAGTGTGATTTTGTTGCTTGTATTTATAAGTTTGTATTATTTGGTTTATTCGGACTACTATTTTCACAATGTTTCACTCAATGTCGTATATATGTCTAAGTTTGGACTAAATTTACAATGTATGATGACTGGTAATTTCTCACAATTTTGAGAGATTTTACAAGAAACTGCCAGTCATTATGCGTTGTTGCGGGCTCATATAAATGCTGACAGATAGTGGATTTGATCGGCAAATTCTCTTTGCGATTAGCTTGGTGAAAGATAATGCAACATTTTTCTAATTTCTTTTGTGTCTTGTTTATCTCATAGCTGTAAACAACTGTTGATTATTTTTCTATCCAAACGTGCGTGTAATGTCATACCTATCTTTCCACCTCGTATTGTTGCCCTTTCACATTTGTTAATCGAACCCCCATTTTCTGTTCACTTATGAAAAAGGAGCCATTGTCCTTCGCATAAAAGACAGTGTTATTATTTTAATTGTGTTTCACTTTCCTTTGCGCCATTTTGCTGCTCTCAAGTTCTAAAATTACATCGAGTTTATAAGCAAAGCCTGCATTGCTTTACCTCGTTCCTCCAAATGGGTGGGCCCAAATCTACTGTGACAGAGGGTAAACGGGACGATTTCAACTGCACACTGAAGGTCTCCAGCAATCATGCATATTAACCTACTCGAGCGTGGCCTAAATAAATAGAACGCTGTCCCACTGATGTTGTGTGACCTGCTGATAACGCAGAATAAAATACAATGGATTCGGTTAGGCAATTGACAACTATTACAAGGATAGTCATTTTCTGTTTTAATTTGCAAAGAAATTGCTGAGGGATTCATAGAACAGTTCCAAAAGTGCCTGTATTTTTTTTTCCCCCCAAAAAGATAAAGAATTATTTTACATTTGGACGTGAAATTAAAAGGGAGTATTTTTTGACGAGGAAAATACGGGTGTGAAGATTTATTTAAAAAAAAACAACTTAATTATTTATTTTAAAATAATCCTGGTTATAGTTATCTATCATCTAACTGTAACCATTCTACTTTATTCTGCCTGTATCTGTATAGGAATTTGTCAGGACAACCTGGCATGAGGACACTTTCCCTTAAAGTAAACAGACTAAATATTAAAAATCACATAGTATCCGTAGCCCGAATAAGACCTTCTTGCTATAACCCTCACTGGCTTTTATGATGAATGGTGTACGTTCTTCAATTGATGTTATCTCAAGTGACAGTACAAAGCTGGATACTCCACCAGACAAGAAGAATTCTTGTCCTGGAATCCAGTAAGACCAAAAGACCATAAGAAAGATGTACTATAACATATTTAAATGGTCAATTGTCCAGATAAAAATTATGTATTCAACTTCTTTACTAACTCAATGTTTGAGATATAAATGAGAACTTTCTTTGAATATTTATGTGTCTCTTATAGAGATCAAACGTCCTGGATATGACCTTAAACTATATCCGATGGTGAGACCTCAGCTTGTGGGCTTTGGAGAGTGTGGAGCCACCTCTTAATTGCCATTGCTCCCAGGTTCACTTTGACCCGAAGTGGTAGTACCTGTTAGGGTCTGAACTATGGGTTAAATAGAAACTGACTTGAAAAAAAAAAAAAATATTCTATTAAAAACTTTTTCTTAAAAATCATTGGATTCGGCATTAAATAACCTGAAAAGGGTTGATATGCCGTAAAACAAAAACAACCAACTATAGAAATCAAGGGTTAGCCTCAGAAAAAAGACCCTGTTGATTTCTGAGAACTTTGAAGTCAAATGAAACACCTGAGAGCGAAACAACTGTTCCTTACATAATAGATAAGAAATTATTCAGTGGATTTTTTTCTTTCTTTTTTTAATTCATTGTGTTTATACAAGGGCTGTGAAGTAGGAACACGAAACCTCTGCTTCACTTATTTCTACCACTTCCGACTTGGGCTCTCTCTATGTACTTTAGTGATCATAATCTTAAAATCTCATAACACTTAGCATACGTTCGCTTCTTCTAACCTGATTAGGTTTATATCATCATATGTAGTTTACGTCAAGGAATAAGTAAACTAGACTCATATGAAATGTTGCTAAAAAGAAATAAAAGAGGTGTAGTGCTACAGTCCGTAGTAGTAGAACGTATGGACTGCCTGGCACTGGTCCTGACAACATTTTGAATCGACATTTATGAAAGGAGTCACTAATCTAATTGGCATGAAGCCATTAAACATTAGAATTTCAACTTGATGCTCATTTTTTTGTTGTTGGCAACCTGCATTGTCTGCACAGAATGATCTTGTTTTCTCTTGAGGGCTCATGTAATTGGCTTAATGGATCATGTTCAGTTTGACAAGAATCAAACGGAAAAGTGACCATGTTCTATGACAAAGACATACAGGCAGGCAGATACATAAAAGACAAGGCCATCAAACCAGATATTGTAATATGGAACAAGCCTGAAAGAACTGCGCTCATTATCGATGTCACAGTCTCAAATGATTTTCGCCTTAATGGAGCTGAATGGGAAAAGATAACAAAATATTAGGACCTAAAAAATGATCTAAAAACGACATGGTTTTTGAAAGAAATAAACATTATACCGGTTGTGATAGAAGCAACTGGCTTAATAAAAAAGAATATTCATAAATACGTAGAAGCAATCCCTGGAAGACCAAGCTGTAATGAAATACAAATAGCAGCCATAAAGGGAACAGTATCTATTCTTAAAAGAGCCCTCGGATATAAATTTAAATCATAACAGAATCAAGTGTTAGCTCCAGGAGGGAGCCTCTTGATCCCTTAAAACTTACTGAAGTAAAATAAAAAAAAAAAAAAAAAAAAAAAAAAGAGAAAATACATTCGTAGGGATGTAGAAGTTGAGGTATTAGCCCACAAATTCTTTCATAACTACGCCCAATATTATATATATATATATATATATATATATAAAGTTAGAGAAACGCAGAATATTCTGTGTAGCTTAATTGCCATATATATTTTTCTAGTGTGGATGAAACGCGGAATATTCTGTGTAGCTTAATTGCCATATATATTTTTCTAGTGTGGATGAAACGCGGAATATTCTGTGTAGCTTAATTGCCATATATATTTTTCTAACTTACTACCTAGTTCTACCTATGTATTGAGCACTGTTGAAGTAAATACTTAGTTTACGCATAAAATTATACTTTCGTATATTAATTTATGTGATTAAATGAAGTAGTCATATATATATATATATATATATATATATATATAAAACATGTATGTATATGTGTGTGTGCGTCTCTGTGTAAATATATTTAACCGACAAACTCTTAAACTAATGGTACCATAATACTGAAATTAACAGGAAATAGTAATCAAACACCAAGGATGATTTATAACAAGTAAAATCTTTGTTTGGATGAATGAATAATGTGTACAGAAATGCAAAATATTCATTTCAACTTGCCAACATATTTCTATTACTTTTGTGCATGCGCAAATTCATTCATAGCTTGATGTAGTTTAATTTTAAATCTTTCTCATCTGTCAATAGCTCAAACAATAAGGAATGTGGCTGGAGTGTTAAATTTTTTGGTTTCGATTTTAGCTAATTGCACTCATTTTATTTTTTAATCTTTTGAAATCAGTACTATTATATTAGGTACAATATAATATTCAATATAGAATTGGTTATGTAATAATAAATTTTATGGAATACTGTTGCCACATCTGGGCAGGAGCTGCTAGAAAGGACTTGTCCTGCCTTGATAGAGTTCAAAATAGACTTCGTAGCCTCGTAGGAGATGTCCTTTTCTCCTCCTTGCAACCTCTATCTCACAGAAGAGATGTTGCGAGTTTGTCTCTGATGTATCGTTATTTTCATGGAAAGTGTTCAACTGAGCTTCAATCTATGGTCCCCCCTCGCCAAACTTTCACAAGAAACACTCGTCTAGCTGTAAACACTATCAATAATTTCCCCCACTCTTTATCTGTGCCTAAACCTAAACGTAGATTCCATGAACAAAGCTTCTTTCTTAGAACTGCACGCCTGTGGAATTGTCTTCCGTTTTCCTGCTGACTACAATATGGTTGTGTTCAAGTCTAAAGTAAATAAGTTCTTGATGAGCCGTTCCGTATAAGTTATTAAATTTACCAAATTTTCATTACTAATGATTACTATATTGACCAATTTCTACTGTACACTCTTTAACCCTTATCCTTGAGTGGCCTCTGGGCCTTGATAATGTGGTGATGCCTTTGTAAAAAAAACAAAAAAAAAAACTGCATGAATAAAAATATAGTTAAGTGTATTTTAAGACCAGGCATGAGTGCCCCCCCCTCACTAATATGTAATGCATTGCTTACAACAAGTATTGTATTTCGGTACAATTGTCACAGATTTTTCTTCCTTTCACTTAAGCCCAACCCTAACCCTAACCCTAACCCTAAACCCTAACCCTAACCCTAACCCTAAGCCCCACTCCTGCTTAGAGATTGATTTGCTTGTTTTTAAGCTCTAAGCAAACTGAAAAAAAACTAGGTTTATTCTAAAAAAAAGACTAGGAGAATCTTACTGTTTCTTTCTTCTCACACTTAAACTTTACTCAGCCCATCTATATCTATATATATATAAAAGCGAAAATGTCTGTTCGCTTTTTGTGCGTGTCCAAGAAAGGCTTTTTTCAGAGAAGCGGTCAGTCGGTTCACAACTTTTTAAAACTTTTTATATCACATGTAAATCGTAATATCTCACAGTTAACAACGGAGCTCGCCTGTCTACTTAATTTGCTCGACTTTGGGAAGATAAATATTCAACAGTTTTCGCTCGCCGCATGTAGGTTAGGCCTTTTCCTATAATGTTTCCCCCTACCCCCAACGTCTTGGGTGGGTGGGGGTGGGGGAAAAGCATTCCCGCACTAAATGAAATGCTATCCCGCAGTCAAACTTGACCTCATTAAGTCATTAAAATGTGCACCTGCCAAATCCAAGTAATGAAATAAATTCAAACGTGTTTCCATTAGCATCTCGTGGTGGGGCAATGGTTAACGTTGCACATTTTTTTTTTTCATACTTTAATTTCCAACTTTGCCTCAACGGTTCGGGTTCGATCCTCATACTTACCTACAAAAACATTTTTTTTATCTCCCCCCCCCCCGGAGTTTTCACACACACCTCCAAACACCCGGGCAACGCCAGGTACCCTTTGCTAGTATATATATAAAAGGCAAAACGTGCGTGAGAGTTTTTGTATGTCCAACAAAGGCTTTTATTCGGGGGGGGGGGTCACTATTGCTTAGAACTCCTTATATATACCCTGTAGATCATAATATGTATGAATTGCGAACGCGCATCATGGCTAGATTTATTTACATCATGGCTAGATTTATTTACATCATGGCTAGATTTATTTACATCATGGCTAGATTTATTTACATTGAGTTTTACACAATTCTTGCTATTTTGGCCCCTCTTGTGTTGATGCGGCTTTTTTGTATAAAAGTGAAACTGATGTGAAACTAAGGCACATTTCTCGATGTGGACGTTTGGTCAATGTCGGTTTTTCACCGTCATATCGGACAATTGCTTTCATTTGGACCCCCCCCCCATGGGGAAACAAAACCAGACAAAGTTGGGTAAAAAAAAAAAAAAACTGAAAGAACTATGCCGCAGTTAAAATTAAGTGCGGTTATGAACGTTTCATTCACTGTGGCATGATGTTTGACCCCATTAAACAGGCACTTGTCACATGCCTTTTTAATGATTTTATTTCAAACAATCTCACTTCTCTGCCATCGTAGTGATGCGGTGAGTCCTCAGCCTATTAACCTCAAGGGTTCGGGTTCGAGCCTACCTACCTGCCAAAGCTTTTTTTTTCTTTTACACCTCCAAACACCCGGGCAACGCTGGATACCCCTGCTAGTCTATATATATAAAAGGCAAAATGTGCACAAGAGTTTTTGTATGTCCAAGAAAGGCTTTTTTCGCCTTTTTTCTCAGGAGCGGGGGGGTTACTGTGGCTTAGAACTTCTTATATACCATGTAGAGCACAATATGTACGAATCGTGAACGCGCGTCGCAGCTAGATTTATTTATGTCGACTTTTACAAAATTATTGTTATTTCGGCTTCTCACGTGTTGGTTAAGCTTTTTCATATAAAAGCGAAATTGATCTGAAGCTAAGTAGCACTTACAGGGAACGTCCGGAAAGCAATAAACGTTTGGTCAATGTCGGTTTTCACCGTCATATCAGACAATTGCTTTCGTTTGGACACTCCTCTAATAAAGGGGGAGCTGGTTATCCCCAACACGTTGGGGAAACAAAACCATACAAAGTTGGGTAAAAAACACACCAAAAAGAACTACCCTGCAGATAAAATTAAGCGTGGAATTAAATTCGGCATGCACTTGCCACTTTTGTGTTTATAAACGTTAAGTGCGTTTCATTCCCTGTGGTATGATGTTTGACCTCATTAAGCACGCACCTGTCACATCACTTTTTAATGATTTTATTCCGCACTTTCTCACTTTTCTGCCATCGTAGCATGACGGGTAAGTCATCAGTCTATTAACCTCAAGGGTTCGGATTTGAGCCTACCTACCTGCCTACCAAAACTTTTTTTTTTCTTTTACACCTCCAAACACCCGGGCAACGCCGGGTACGCCATAATATACATCTCACCTGTCTGTTTAAATGTATGTATGTTTGCCTAAAACTCTTGACAGGGGCGACGGATTTTCATGAGATTGGTATTGTTTTGAAGCTTGACCCTTCGGATGACAAATATAAAAAAAATTGGCTAAAAACATTAATTCCTTCACCTTTAACTGGGCACTTTTCTACAAGGAGGGGTCACTTTTTTCGCCGATATTTTCGAAAGTCATCCCCTCTTTTCAATTGATTAGCCTTAATTTAAACCTTCGCGACTTCCGGTTTGGCATTTGACGCAACGGCAAAGACGCCATGTTTTTTTTGTTTTTTTCACGTTATTTTCCTCCTTCGCGGTATGGGTTCGAGCCTGCCTGCCTACTACCACTTTTTGTTTTTTTGCTCAACATACACCTCCAAACACCTGGACAAGGCCGGGCATCCAGGCTGGTTTGATATGGTTAGCGTGGTTACTAATAGACTGGAAGACTGGAGTTCAATCCCTGGCTATGTCATACAAAAGACTAAAAAGAATAATACTTGATGCCTCCTCGTCATTATAAAGTAAGAATCAAGGATAAACAGAGTCATCCTAGCAAAGGAGTAACACCTTCCTCCTTTGCTAATGAAAAAGGAACATTGGGACTACAGTTGACCACTTATTTACTTAAACCTTACTCCCACTTAGAGATCGATCTGCTTGTTTCCAATTCCAAACAAACCAGAAAACAATAAGAGGTCTATTCTTAGAAAGGGTTTAGGATGGCTTTACTAATCTGCTGCTTAATTTATTTTATTTATTTAGTTATCTTTATTTGCCCCCCCCCCCCCCGTTTGGGTGCTTTATTGCCCCACTCCCATCATTTTCCACTAAATTGTAAGCACCTTTTTGCCAATAAGGTCGTTGGAAACATTGGAGGTAAATGTGGTATTGTAGTGACATAAAAGTAGCAACGGACGAGCATGACTATCAAGACTTGCCAATCCCGAATGAATTATTGGCCTTTTGTCTAATTTGTTTAAAAAAAAAAATTTGTACTTTTAGTAAATAAATTCTATGTAGCTCTTTCTGCATTATGAAAGGGAAGATGAACAAAAATATATAGTTGAAGAAAATATCTATATTACAAGGGGCGTTCCACAAGTAATGCCTTCTGTTTTCCGCCAGAATGGATCATGGGGATTCATAGGGATTGCAAGTTGCACTGTTATGAAGACTGAACTTATGCATTCATCACGTGAACGTTTCATCTCTTAGTTGCAGATGTTGACAGTGTGAGACTCTAAGAAAGCAACCCCTATTATGGACTTGTGTCGGAAGCTGAGATGCGTCAGTGAATTCCTGGCAAAAGTTCATTGAGTTTAGTAGTTACTATGTAGAAAAGTAAATTCTGAAGCATAAAAGGTCGCTCGTTTTAATGGTACTGCTTCCGTTTTTGTAGCTCTTCAACTTGAGTTAAAACTAAGTAGATGTTACTTCTGGAATAGCCCTTGTGTATTCCTCTTAGTCTGTCTGTTCATTTCACTTCTTGAAGACTATTGGACCGATCTGGCTAAAATTTTGTATGGACCTTTGTTACGAAAAGGTATAGCAAACTGAATATTATGGTATCCATTCAATACGCAGTTAGGGATTAATAGGGATTAGTATTTAATAAAAAACTGGGCACAAATTGAAGCATATTTAACCATCAATTTGGCATAAGGTGCCCATTCTAAAGCAACAGGCTATAACTTTTTCTCGTTTTTAATGGACTAAAGTCTAGTATGTAATATTTTTCTCCAAAAATTTATTTTCCTGTAAATCTTTCAGTTTGTATTTACTGTTCATAGAATTTGAAATGGTGGATTTTTTTTTTTTTTTTTTTTTTTTTTTTGAGAAAGGTAGAGTTTCTCCAGAAATATAAAAATATTTTCTACCATCTCAATTAAAAAAAAAAAAAAAAATTGGTGAGGGTTTCAGTAAAAATATCAGTGCCATAATGTAACTGTTCTAATATCTTTTAAGTTTCCTGTATTTTATTTTCTAAATTTTATACGGGTTATGTTGTCACGTTTTTATTAATTTATTTTTGGAGTGGGGGGGGGCGTACTTTGTATTTTTTACACCAGATGTAAAGAGCAGGAACCAGCAAGATTGCACGATGAAACGGTTGTTTGTGGAATTATCTTTGGTTCACGCTTTTGTTGATGTCTTCTATTTTGGCGAATTGTTGTCCTCAAACTTACTGTAATCTGCATTTCCAAGAACTTCATGCACTGGCTTAGTATTGGCAGGAAACATAACACGTGTTACGATTGTAACACGTGTTATGTTACAGACCAGTTTTAAGGATAAAACAAATCAAAGTCGAAAAATACAGTCCGCAAGAATCCATGGCGTAACAATAAAGTACTATGTAAAATTCAGTCCTAAATGAAATTATTCTAGAGATTGAAGGTTCAATCCTCAGTACGGGTGATACTACGAATACAGTTGCGAATTATTTCAGAATTTTACCCGGTAATGTTTGATAGAAAGAGACCATGCTACTCCCGTGGATTAAATAAAGGGTTCCGTTCGAAATACAGTGCAGGTACAGTAGAACCCCGGAATACGGTGGCCCGAGGATACGTTTTTTTTTCAGGTTACGATGTGGAATACAATGTTTTTCTGGACCCTGGTTACGGTAATGAACCCTGATTACGGTATTTGCCTCGCCTTACGGTGTTATTTTACAATGTTATTTGATTCGTACTGTATTTTGTTACTAATTTTTAATGCCGTATTCCGTATTGTACACGAGTTTGACAGCAAGATTCCGGAGTTTGACATGATAAACCCGAAGACGGTTAGAGTTTACATTGGACGAAATGTTGCGGAAATAACACTCAACATCAGAACTGTAATCCGAATAAACTAATACGAAAAAATACTAATCGACATGAATGATGAGCAATAGTAGCTCCAATATCAAAGTATTAATGCGACCGCAGCCGAGATTGAACTCACTATACGAGTTTGTAGTGTAATTCAAATCTTGTTCGTAGCTGAATACTTGACGCCTTGCTAGGGCCATCAAGGGTATTTTTTATTGTGATGCCATCACTAGACGGGGTGCCTACCACGGCTTAAAAGACTCCCATCTACCCTTGAGAGAAGGATAGACCGCGCCAGTTTCCTAACCTGGTATTTTACCTCACGGTACATACAGCGTCTCGCCTTCCCAAATGGTCACCCATTTGGTACTGGCCTGACTCATCGTTGCTTAAATTCGGTGATCTGGCAAGAACCGATGTGTTAACGTGATTGTGCCGTCTCTCTCTCTCTCTCTCTCTCTCTCTCTCTCTCTCTCTCTCTGACGTCCTTGTTTGTTTGAATCTTGTAATAAATACTTTTGCCAAGAATTGTTTATAAATTTTGGTTTATATTCTAGCTGATGGCACTCAAGTCATATATATATATATATATATATATATATATATATATATATATATATATATATATAACTTTTGAAATCGTTACTATATATTGGGTACAATATAATAATCGATAGAGAATTGGCGCTATGATTATATATATATATATATATATATGAAATCTGCATAAATTATAATATTACATGTAAGTGTATTTTACAACCGAGCAAGGATGGCCTGTTCTGTTAGTTATTTATTTAAATCCGAAATAAAATAATGTAACGTTAAAATGTCGAATGAAAAAAAAATATTTTAGCATGACTAAACCTGCCACCCGGGAAACACCAGGTATATGCAGCTGGTAGAATAATTGATTTCGTGTGGGGGTAGGGGGAGATGTATGAATGATTAGTAAATATCTCAAATTGGAACTGTTCCACATGTTTGTTTTTCTTTCTTTTTTGGAGCTTTTGTTTTTAGCCGATGTATTCAAAAATTAAATAAAACAGTCTTCATATATTTGAAAGCATAAATAAACAGCAAAAAACGAAACATTAATAAAAAAAAAAAATAAAAGATCAAATAAAATGCAAATTTGTAGATTAACACCTTCAGTTACCCCCCCCCCTTGCAAGATTTTACTTCCTTTAAGCGATTACGTGTGAACATCTGTAAATACTTGCAACTAAGGAAAAAAAAAAAAAAAAACAAACAAAAAAACGGTTATTTTAGAATGTAGAATGGAGAATCAGTTTCGGACATAAATTTAACGTGAAATTACCCTCCACTTACGGGCCATTCCAATTTTTTAGAGCTGGTGGCTAAAAAAGTAAATTCCACTAACCCTAAGTCCGACTGGTAAGATCGTAAAGCCACAAGTGATCGCGTAAAAAGTAGACCATATCTTATCTATCTATCTATCTATCTATCTATCTATCTATCTATCCCCGATTAAAAATATCCAAAAGTAAAAACCATTGAATTTAACGAGGTTGTTGCTAATGCTCAACAAAAATTTAGAGCAAGATATTATTTTAATCAATTTAGGTAAACAAAATGACTATTTGTCACGGTAATAAATTTCCTGTTTCAATCTAAAAAGATTTCATCAGGCGACTGAGGCCTCCGGTCTTCATCGAGTCCGGTCTTTTAATCGCAACAAATGGTAATTTTGTTGAACTAAACTGATATATCTACATATCTATAAAAGTGAAAGTGTCTGTGTGTCTACCCCTACGCAATAACTGTCAATTTTTAGTCTACAGACTCGAAATTTGATATACAGGGTACTGAGATTCAGGAAAATCTGTGATCGGTTTTCGGCCAGAAATTTGGCTGTTAAGGGGGTCAAAGTTCAACGATTTGAGCTTTGAGAACTCTACCAAACTCCTCCGACAATTTTGGGTCTAAACATTTGAAATTTTAGATATAGGTTCCTTGGATATGGATCTAACTGAATAACTTGATTTGAACCCGAAACAATAAATTTTAAGGGGTCATAATAGGGGTCAAAGTTTAAAAAATTGACTTTTTTTTTTTTTTGCTCGGCATACACCTCCAAACACCCGTGCAACGCTGGGTCGCTGGGCACCCATGCTAGCATATATATATATAATCTTCCGCAAAAAAAACAAAACAAAACAAACAAAAAAACTTGGTTCACTGTCCTAAAAGCATATATCATTTGTATTAACTAGACTATTGTTTACGCCGTTTCGGTTGATTAAGTTCCGACTTTCGAAAAGTGCATCTTTTCGAAATTAGAAACCTATACGACACACTTCGAACTAAACCCGTTATTCAACCCAACCGGAGGTAGATTGTTCACATTCCGGGTAGAAGTGTTAAATTCATAAATTTAATTCATAGATGTGATTGAACCCTCAACTTTCGGAAGTGACTGTCACTTAATCAAAACTGTTTACCGTTATGCCACAAGTCCATGTGGACATTGTTATCGAGATGTTTACTATAATGGACTGTTGTTATTGTTACCCACTGGGAGTTCTTTCATACGTCTTCATCAGTGATTGTTGCTTGCTGATAATAACTGACGGTGTTCCCTGGAGTCTGAGTGACAAGTCTTCCCAGATTTCCAGTACTCTTCACCTCTTTCAATAACCATTTCAAATGACTTTGCATTATCGCAACAGCCGCTTACCATCGATTTATCGCTAGGCAACGACCATTGGTCTTCTTCAGGATTTGAGTGGCAATAAGCCCCCCCTCGATCCCTCTCGAGGTCTCATTACTCTATACATTCTTCCAGTGGAGGTCTAGTTAGTGCTCTCCCTACCCGGTCTTTCCATTCTTCTCGATCCTTCACAACTATTTTATGTAATATCAGTCGAGTCTGATTCCTCCCCTTTTTTATGGGTGTGTGGAGGGTAGGGTAGTTTTTAAGATTTTTTTACAGTTTTGTTCCTTCGGTATTTTTATTTTCTGTTGCAACACATTTATAGTTTATTGCGTATTGGTTTCTGCACTCAAGGATTTTCCTTAAAACCTACCTATTTTATTAATTATCGTTTACTCACTAGGCGTTATAATACAAAGCATTACCAGTGGCCGCTCGCTATAAACAACAAATAGTATTCCTGGAATCTGAATGACAAGTATTCTAAAATGTCCAGTTCCGATACTTGTTGCTATTGCAAAACACTTTGCGCTCTCGCAACAGCCGTTTACCATGGATTTCTCACTGACAGTGGCCGTTCGTCTCTAGTTCTCTACTAGTAGTAACACTACGAATCTTGACAAAATAAGGTTTAAGGCTTCGAAAATTCAGACGAGACTCGTACACGTGGACATATAGATTAACGGTTAAGAGCGCAGTTGTTCTAAGTGATCGTCGTCTTAATGTTGAAGGTTCAATGCTTACTAGAGGCGAAAATAACTAAGAATGACATGAAACCAGAGAATAATCTATCCTTCCCTCTTCCTGCAGAATTCCACTAGAAGACGCCCATGTTCGAAAGTTGGTGGTTACAGCGGCGGAAACGCTGTAATTTCCTAGATGTTAATCCAATGAAACGGTGTTTATAAAATAGTGCTCAATAACAAATGGAGCTTTATTATATCATAATTTTCTTTATTTATACAAACATTATTGGCTACATATGTGCATACATTTGCGATTAGTTTTTTTTCAAAAGCCGCGTTTCCACTCCGATTGAGGAAGCTAGATTTCAAAAGAAATCACAGCTGAAACATGTATGCAGCTATGTAGCCAATAATGCTTGTATAAATAGAAATTTTTATACTTTGTGTGTGTGTGTGTATATATATATATATATATATATATATATATATATATATATATATATATATATATACACGGATGAAAGCCTCAGTACGACTAATTTAAATTATCATTTTTTATCTCACAACCAAATAAGATAATAAATAAATAAATGTATTTTTTTTACCTTCAGAAATTCCCTTCTTCGAGACAAGATGTTCTCGCATCATCATTATTATTTTTTATTATTTGACAATTGTCGTTCCTTTTAAACTTCGACGTAAATAATCATTTTTTTTGCTTCTTCGCCTTTTTATTTATCCGTTCGAAAATTCGACCTCATCGTTATGTTTTTTTTTTTTTTTTTTTTTGTGTGTGTGTGTGTGTGTGTGTGTGTGTGTGTGTGTGTGGTTAAATAAAATTACATGTGCTTTTCTTCTCCTTTTGTCTTTCTTTCTCAAAGGTCAAAAATTGACACCGTAACTATAGCAACAAACACTTGCCATCTTTTTTTTACATCTCTCTCTCTCTCTCTCTTTTTTTTTTCTTAAACTATGTTTTTAGTATTATTCCCTTTTTTTGTTGTTAATTTTTTTGCTTAGTATCAAATAAAAAAGAAATTACCTTTCCCCGGCAGCATCGTTAAAGAAGCGATTTAGCTATCACTGCGATTATTGGACTATTGACTTGAAACTCTGGAGAGAGAGAGGTGGGCGAGGGGGGGATAGAGAGGTAATTGTATCGAGGAAGAGAGGTATGGGTAGATGTATGTGTTTGTCTGTACATCTCTCTCTCTCTCTCTCTCTCTCTCTCTCTCTCTCTCTGTCTTGATGGGAAGAAACAATACTATCGATTTGCCTGCCTCCCCCTCAATCCTACCAAGATTATGTTTGTTGTTGTTGTTAGACCCTCCCCGCCCCGCTCTCTCTCTCTCTGTCTTTTTTTCCTGCGCTCGTGCGTTCTCTCTTGTGCTCTCTCCGAACGTTCTCTCGTCTGAGTGCTCTCTTTCTCTCGCTTGTGCGCCTTCTAAAAATTTCTTCCCTGTACTCCCTATATCCAGCTTGTGCGCCTTCTAAGCTTGCTTGTGCTCTCTCTGTCTCGTCCCCGTGTTCCCGTTAACTTGGCCGCGTTTCTTTTAGCCCCCCCTCTCTCTCTCTCTCTTTCTCCCCCCCTCTCGTTCTCACTTACGCTCACTCTTATGAGATTTATGTCATTAAAATCAAATCTAAAAAAAAAAAAAAAATTACTTCTTTACTTACAACAAAACTTCGGCTTTCATTCATAATAATCGAAAGAATTATTTTTACCCCCCCCCTCCACCTACACTCATCCGAGCGTCTTCTCTTGGTTCTATAATTACTACAGCAAACATTAACTATTAATAACTAACCCTAACTGCAATACTTACAAGTATTTGGTGAGCTTGCAGTTATCATTAACAGTGAAGAAAACATTCAGGATTTACACGTGTCTGCACACCTTGCGCGCACATGTTCGCATTCAGAAAACCGATTATGTCAGTTCTGTGATTTTTATTACTAAATTTCTTTTTTTTTTTTTTTCTGTTGACACGTGATGCAACGGATAAAGGTGTTAAGTAATAATGGGTTCTAAATGGCACTCTTCTGGAGGCTGAAGTATTAATTCTCATCACTACAGGCGATACCAATTAATTATAGAATAAAAATTGCTTTAAAAATCTGCTCGGCCCTGGCTGATGGAACGATGACCATCTGCTCCTGTTGATTAAATAAAGGCTTCAGTCACAAAGTTCTGTATAGATTCGCGAGTTTGGCAGTTGTCGAAACGTTACATTCAAGATACAAACTGAATAATCAAAAAAAAAAAAAAAAAAAAAAAAAAAATAGCAAATTCAAGAGTTTTTATTATGAGAAAAAAAGGCTTTTTATTTTTATTTTTTTAGTCTTGTGAATATTACGCAATACGCATCTTTTGCAAAACGTATACACGTTTAACTGTTCGTTTATCGTTATTGATGAAGACCACAACAAAGAACTTTTTTGTGACAAGAGTTGCGCAATCTCTAACCACACCTCTCTTGGGTTGGCACTGTTTTATTACAGTGGCAAGAAGAAATTCAGGATGACTGGAAACAATGTCGAGATAAGCGGAGAATACATACAATGTCTGCTATTCCTAAATGGTAACCCATCTGATATTGTCCAGGGTTATATATATATATATATATATATATATATATATATATATATATATATATATATATATATAGGGGATAACCATGTTGACACACCAGTTCTCGTTAGATCACTGAAGTTAAGCAATAATGGGCCTGGCCAGTATCAGATGGGTGACCATATGGGAATAGCAAGCGCTGTATGTGCTTTCTGCTTATCTCGACTGTTTTCAGTCGTCCTGAATTTCTTCTTGCCACTGGAATAAAACAATGCCAACTTAGGAGAGGTTTGGTTAGAAAGTGTGCAATTCTTGCCTCAAAAAAATTTCACATACATGTCACAGCATCATCAATGATGTTCGTGGTCTTCATCAGCAACGATGGACAAACAACATTTAGGAGGCAAACCAGTTTGTTGCGTTAATGTAACGTGTTGAGTCTAACCACAAAACCACTGATTTTGGTGGGTGCCTGTCAGTTGATCAAGAATCGGAAAAATTGGAAGATTTTGGCATATCGATATCAGAATTAGAAAAGTTTGTGTTTAATTTCTGATACCATAAACGATTCCTTTATTTTTTATTTATTTATTTTAAGACTTAATTTTCCATTGCTGGCACTAATGCTAAAATGAAAATAATTTAATATTTAATTTTCCGGCCACCGATGTAAATATGGAAGCCCTGTCCGAATAGTTGTACGCACTTTTTCTTTTTTTTTAATTTTTTTTCTTCCTTAGCAAAGAGATTTATCTTAAAAATTTGGAAAATTTGCAACACCTACCATCTTGTGCGACACAATATGTCTGTAAATAAAGATATTATAATTGAAACTTATTGAAATTCCTTCAATGGTGTCATTCTTTTAGTTCATTGGCTTTTTTTATCCGTGGTATTACCACATAAAACTGTATTCAAACACAACACCTTTTTACACTATGCATAATGCTTCAAGATAACTACAACATCCTCCTTAATTATTTTGTGATTTTAAATTATAAGTAAAACTAAAATCTATAGATCAGCTTCCACAAGTTTGTTTTTACGTCTGTGAAAATATGTGCACATTTTTACATGAATTTTTAAAGTAATGCCCCCCCCCCAAAAAAAAAAAAATCCTCTATTACTAAATGTTCAGTGATTTTAAAAGAATTGGAATCGGGAATTGTATTGGATTCGGAAAAATAATATTGGAATTATCTCATCACTAAATCTGATTGCACTTTTAGCAATTTTCTGATTCTGATGGTTCTTTATGTAATTGTTAGCTTGCTATCACTTTGCAATATTTGAAACATTAATTTAAAATAATGAACATTTCATTCATAAGTTTGTTGTAAATAAAACACCAAATCTTATTCATTCATATGGATAAACACTGGCAGGGTGACCCGACGTTGCTCGGGATTAAATGATGATGAACGAATGTTTATCATTCATTCATATTTTTATGGTTATTGAAATCGATGAAATCGCCCATTTTTCAATAAAATTGATTGATTGTCTGCTTTAGTTGGAGAGCTATCACGGTGCACCGGAAGGAAGCTTCACATGCCTCCCTGCACTGACTTAGGCCACAATACATTGTAGTTTACATTGAACTGTAGAGAACCTACTGTTGATTTTATAAAATTATTTTTTTATACATAATGGATTGAATTAAAGTTTAAAATTCAAAAGTCAAGTATCATGCTTCCATTGTGCTTTAAACAGAAATTCATTTCGAACGCCCCTCTGTCATATCTAAGAACCTACTGTTGATTTTATATGCTGGCCTTACTGCCTGTGCGGTGATAATGGTTTGAATTTAAGTTTAAAATGAAAAAAAAAAAAAAAAAAAAATCAAGTCTCATGGTGCCATTGTGCTTAAGCAGAAACATTCATTTTGAGTGCTCCTGTCATATCAAAGAGCCTACTGTTGATTTTCTATGCCGGACCTTACTGCTTGTGTGGTAATAAAACCTCTCAAATGCACTTGTGATGTTATGTTGTATAAGGTGTTAACTTTGGTCAAAATCATCTGTTCCTTCTCTTATGGTATTTTTTCGATTATCAATACCAAAGACATTCCGATACGAAACCTATCTAAGAACATTGCAATCCACATAAAGTACCTTCGTGTGAAATTTAATAAATGTCTCTTTTCAAAATCAATATGCAAATTAGTTAACCTTGCAATTGATATTGCATTAAAAAGCTGGTACGTCTATTGTTTAAAGTTAAGTTAACTTTAAATACGGTGTTTCGATGTTATCCATAGTGTGAGAAATGGTTTAAAAATTAGGCCGCCATCATTGGTTTCACCGTCATCATCATAATATTCGATTTAATGTCCATTTTACAAGTTGCCATTTCAAACTAGGCTATTTCTGACCTGGTCTTTATTGATCCCTCTTTCTTACAATTCCATCCATCCATCACTTCCTCTTATATTTTCTTAGCCTTCACCTGCAAACTGAACCTGCTACCATAACTATTCCACATCTACGAACCTAAGAAGCTTGAACCCTTCATTCAACGTGGCCAAACCATCCGAGTCTCCTGTTTTGCACAGGGCTCCCTATATTATCCAGATTTAATCTTCTGCTAAGGTCATCAGGTTTAATTTTAACCTGCTCTCAACCTGCCTTTAAGACTCGCATTACACATTCATCATATCATTCGCATGTCAGATCTATACATGCAATGCATGTCCTCAACCCTTACTACATATATGTACAGAAGATTTGTTACAAGATGATATAGCTTAACTCACATTAAAGCACTGAGATGGCTCGATAATGATTTGAGATTCAAACAGGATTTTCATTGGTCTGTCACACTTTAGTTTAAATTAGCATTTTCTCTGGTCTGTCATGTGTAATTCTGAAATGGCATTTTCATTGTTAAACATCTTAATATTTCTGTTTCACCCTTTTTTATCATTACTTTTGCTTTTATATTAACTTATAACACATTTTAACGTGAGAGTATTTGCAAAAATGACTTTCTGATTTTGGCAGGACTTGAGCGTATGCCAAGGCCAAGCAAGCCCATCGTCTCCACTGCACTGTTAGCACTTCGGGTGGCTAGCTGACTGTGTGTGTGTGTGTGTGTGTGTGCACGTGTGTATATATATATATATATATATATATATATATATATATATATATATATATACACACACACACACATACACACAATACTCACATGCACATATATAATACACACAAACACACATGCACACCCATATATATGATACACACATAGTTTTTGATGAGCCGTTCCATATAAGGTAACACATTTACCGAATTTCCATTACTAAGGATTACTTTATTGTCCAATTGTCTACTGTACACGCTTTAACCCTTATCCTTGAATGACCTCTTGGCCTTGATAAGTGATGATGCCTTTGTAAAAAGCACACACACATCTCTATATATAATACACACACACACACACACACATCCATATATATAATACACACTTATAACACATGCACACACACATATATATATAGAGAGATAATACACACACATTCATATATGTATATATACACACACACATACTCATGTGCATAATGTTTTTTTTTGTATCATGCTGAATAGTTTAAATCTCCTCTTGCTGAACATGTCTCTCTTTCTTTTTTTCACCTTCTTGGAAAACGAAAGTGAGAACTACTCCTTAATTAAATTAATAAATAAATAAAACCAGACGAAACTGTGCAGACAAAGCCAAAAGGGTCCACTGTCATGTTTAACTTGTGCTACAACAATAATACACCAGCCCCCTCAGACCCCCACTCAACTGACCTTCCATCCTGACGCACTGTAATCGATAACAACTATAAAGTTACACTTACTGGCGGCGGCGGCGGCGGCGGCATCATCATCATCATCATCATCATCATCATCATCATCCCTCCTGCATCTGTTTTGCTAGCAATGACTACCACCAGCATCACTTATACTGCTAACACCTTCTTTAATACTACTAACACTACTGCTACTGAAATTATTTGTAACTAGACTTCTTAGCTCATTAATAACCGGGCAAAAGTTATTGCCCGTTGATTTAGAGCGGGTGCTTTATGTCAAATTGGTTGTTGAATACGGTTAAATTTGTGCTCAATTATTTTGCATGAAATAATAATCCCTATGCATTGGACTAATACCATAACACTTAATTTGCTGTACCTTATCATAACAAAGGTCCATACAGAATTTCATCCAGATCGTCCCAGTAGTTTTGGAGAAAAAGTTGAACAGACTGACATACATATAATATACATACTACTACTATCACCGTTAAATATTAATACTACCAATAATAATATAATAATAAGATAATAATGTTATAATAATTATAATAATAATAATATGACATAATCACGTTGACACACCGATTTCCATCAGATTACCAAAGTTAAGCAACGTTAAACCTGGTCTGTAGTAAATGGGTGACCATTTGGGAATACCAGGTGCTGTATGTGCTCTTTGATTATCTTGGCATTTTTTTGAGATGTCCAGAATTCTCCCATGTGCATGGAATCAAGCAGTACCTATTCATGAGGTGTGGTTGGGGATTGAACAACACTTGCTTCATAATTTCATGCGCAACCACCCTTCCAAGGAGTATCCATTGTCTCCCATGACAGAACGGAAGACATGAGTAATAATCTCCACTTTCTGTCACTATAGCTTGGCAAAAACAGCAATATGGTGTGTGGGGAGAAAGAATCAATCATTCCCAAGAAAAGTATTTGTCCCGGAAAGAGCAAGAGATGTTAAACTGACTAACGAGGTGCTCGTCTGAGCTCCAATCTCTGGTTCCCCCTCGCCAATCTTTCAAGATAAACACCCATCCAGCTGAAAACACTGTCAATAATTTTCGATACTCTTTATCTGTGCCTAAATCAAAACGTAGATTCCATGAACAAGGCTTCTTTCTTAGAACTGCATGCCTGTGGAACTCTCTACCGCTTGCTTGTTTCCCTCCTGACTTCAATATGGATGTCTTCAAGTCCAACGTAAACAAATTCCTGATGAACCCCCCCCCCCGGTAATAACACTTTATCAAATCTCCAATACTAATGAATACTGCAACACTATCCCACTGATTCCTGTACACAAAATAACCTTTATCCTCGAATGGCTTATGTGCCTTAATAAGTGGTGACCTCCACGTTAAAAAAAACCCAGAAAGACAAACAAAAAAATAAACAGTGGATATCATTTGAACCCGAAATATCAGCCCTAAAAGATTCATTGGGTGGTCGACACAGTCTGTTATAAATGTAATGTTTCTGAATGCAGCTGCACCCATTAGGAAAAACTCCTTCGGAGGGGCTGATGTCAAACCCAGGAGTCTCCATTCAAATCTGGGATTGAAGGAAGAGAAAGACTGACCTCTAATTTGTATCACAACCATGCAACCCGGACTCATCATAGAGTAAAAAAGAAGGTGAAAGAAAGGAGGAGAGAGAAGAAAAAGAAGGAAAACACAGAAAAGGAAAGAAAGAATAAAAAAAATGTTATCAGATGCCAAAAACAGCAGCAGCAGCAACAGCATTCTCTTAAAAGTCCAATGCTCCATTACCGTGCTAGTTTGCTGAGCTATCTAGCTAAAAAATTTTTGGTGAAAATTCAGGAGGAATCATGATCAGAATTTGTCATCATCTGGTCAACTCTGTGTAATGTTGTCTGGGAACCAATATGTCGTAATCTCGGTTTACGTTGCAAAAGAGACCAAGAATTGAAAAGAACTTCAATTCGTTTTTTCTTTGCAACAACATTTATTTCCTTATTGTTACGACCGTGATGTCACCCATGTGATCTTGAACGTTCTCCATACCTCTAACGTGATCTCGAATGTTCTCCTCGCCTCTAGCGTGATCTCTAATGTTCTCTCCACCTCTAGCGTGATCTCGAACGTTCTCTCCGCCTCTAACGTGACCTCGAACGTGACCTCGAACGTGACCTCGAACGTTCTCTCCGCCTCGAACGTGACCTCGAACGTTCTCTCCGCCTCTAACGTGACCTCGAACGTTCTCTTCGCCTCTAACGTGACCTCGAACGTTCTCTCCGCCTCTAACGTGACCTCGAACGTTCTCTCCGCCTCTAACGTGACCTCGAACGTTCTCTCCGCCTCTAACGTGACCTCGAACGTTCTCTCCGCCTCTAACGTGACCTCGAACGTTCTCTCCGCCTCTAACGTGACCTCGAACGTTCTCTCCGCCTCTAACGTGACCTCGAACGTTCTCTCCGCCTCTAACGTGACCTCGAACGTTCTCTCCGCCTCTAACGTGACCTCGAACGTTCTCTCCGCCTCTAACGTGACCTCGAACGTTCTCTCCGCCTCTAACGTGACCTCGAACGTTCTCTCCGCCTCTAACGTGACCTCGAACGTTCTCTCCGCCTCTAACGTGATCTCGAACGTTCTCCCTGCCTCCAACGTGATCATACTTTTTAAAGTCTTTATTTTTTCCTACCAGTGGCGTCATTTCGCATGCATTTGCATACAGCTATCCATGCTATGTTACATCTGCCTCTTTGTGTGTGGCAAGCAAAGACATGTCAGGTACGGAATGGCAAATCAATAAAGTGAGAATGACAACATTATTTTTGCAGCATTCCCTTGTGTGTCTCAGGTCAAACCTTCCCCAACTTCGTATGCAACTGCTGAACCTTGCTGTTCTTGATGCCCGTGTTAAAAACCTGCATTTTTGCAGATTAACAAATAGTTGCAACCAATAAGTAGGACTTCATGCAGACCAGAAGATCCTGAGGCACGATGTACATGATATGCTGAAATCCGACTTGCTGGTCAAACAAACAAACAAACAAACAAACAAATAACCTAGCAGCAACACAACCATTGTTATAATTATCAATCCAAAAAGCATGATATGTTATAACCAAATCAGATCTTGTATGCAATTCTATTGTCATATTTGGGCTGGTGTATTTCTGTCCCATTTGAGGGTTCTTGATGAGATTCAAAAATATATCTGTAATTTGATTGCCCCCTCCTGTTCTTCCTTTCTGCACCTCTCTCTTAAACAGATGTGATATTAATAGTCACAGTCTTTTCTATGAATAAAATTATGGCATGTGTTGTTCAGAATTATCTGGTCTATTCTCTGCTTCCTTTGTTTCAGCTCATTTGACCCGTTGCTCTAGTGGTCTTCATCAATTTGCTGTTTTGATACCTCATTATAATACAGCTTCCTATTCCAGTAGCTTTTTTTCCAAGAACTTTAGGCTTGTGGAACTCTTTTCCTGTTCATTGTTTTCCTGTAGCCATAATCTTGAAAAGACTAAGGCCAATAAGCATCTCCTGTCTTTGCGATAGTTATCTTTCGTTCTTGTTAGCTTTATTATACCTTGTCTCTGGAGATTTTATTTAAAAAAAAAAAAAAAGTCAATACTACTTTTATTATAACCGACAGAAACATGATTATTATTATTATAGTTTTGACCAGTGGGTCAACCGGTGTCGCCTGGTCGTAAAATATGTTTAAATATACTATTTTAATTCAACAAATTCTCTATTGATTATATTGTAATCAATATATATAGTAATGATTCTAAAATTTTTTAAATGACTTGAGAGCCATCAGCTGGAATTGAAACCATAACAGCATTCATAGTTGTTTGAGCTAATGCCAGATGGACAAAATAAGGTTAAAAATTGAGCGACTACAAGCTGAAAATGTATATGTATGCATGCTCAGAAGTTGTTGATTCACTCCTGCAAAGGTCAACTGTTTTTACTCCAGTTTTGACCTTTTAATAGCTATTTTACAGGCTGAAAACCAAATTAAAAGTGTTTCCCTGGTCCAACTATCTTATATATCAAGTTTCAAGACTAAATATTCAGAGAGGAGTTTGGTAGAGACTAGTGGTGGGACGATTAATCCGAGTCGGAATCGTTAATCATAAGAATCGTGTATTTTTTTTTGGGGGGGGGGTATCCGAATCGCATCGTTAAAAAATACCGTTGATTTACAATTCTTTCATATTTTTAAGTTGAACTGTTTGTTTGAAGTAAGATTAATGCTGTCAAAAATTTATGATAAAAACGTCATAGAACTTTTCATAACATATTTAATATGATGTACAAGAATTTTATTAACTACTTTAAAGGTAATCTTTATTTATCTTAATCAGTTTTGAAATTTCTTTGAATTTTTTTCTTACTTTAATTCTTTGAATTAAAAATTTTTTTTTTTTTTTTTTTTTTACTTTTAGCTTAACTTGCTTTTATATTTCACCATTTTGTTTTTTAGTAATAAATGCTTCTCTACATTAAAAACCGACCTTGTGTCTAACTCTGCCCTCGTGGGGAGGCAAGTAAATAGGAAGTAATATGGCAGCTGAAAAACGTTTTTCGACCAGCATAAAAGCATTACAATACATTTTAATCATGAAGAATTTCTGCCATGCGCACTTGTTCTAAGTTAACAAGCCACTACTTGTGTTTCAAACTTAAAAAATAAAAAAAAAGCACTTTAAAATCGTAAAAACACTGAAGCTTTTTTCGTTTTAGAAGAGAGGTTTCAGGCGCCCCTATTATCCCAACGAACCAGCTATGTAAACACTTTGCAATATTTTCCAATAATTATTTTTAAAAAAATTCTTTATAATCAATTTTTATTTAAAAGTAAGAAATTATTTTCTAAAAAAAATTGTTTATATATGTTTACATTTTGTTTTTAAGTAAAATTAAGAAATTAATTTAAAAAATATTGTTTATATCCATTTTCATTCAAAAAGGTTACTTTTCGGTAGCTTCACCGGTTGTTAATCTAAATTTTCCGAATGTCAGAACAAGGCTCGTTTGCCGGACCTACTTATCTAAGCTTCACCGATTTTTGTTATGATTTTATCTTTTTTTTTTTTTTTGCCGGAGTTTATGCAATTATTAACAGGAAAATTGGTGAAAGTCAAAATGAATTCGGGCTATTTTTAAATATTATTTTCAAGTTTAATTAAAGTTTTATGATACCCTTTTCTTAATATTGTTTTTGTATTCTTTTGTTATTTTTATTTATTTACATTTTTTTTTGCCGGATTTAACAAACAAACTAAATGAAAGTAAAACAAATCAACAAAAAAAAATTTGGTGCTTATGCAGTTATGTTATCATTATTTTGTTTAATGGCTTAAGTACCTCGCCCAATGTTTGAAGAGTTTCTAATTGTTTTTTAAAGAAAAATTTGTGAAAGTCAAAATTAGCACTTGTGGTGATAAACAAAAAGCTTTAGCGTGTAGGTACCTCTCATGGAATGTCGTAGATCGAAACAGTGAAATGTTATTTGGTGCTAGTGCACTTATTGATCCACGCTATTTTTAAATAGTACTTTCAAGTTTAATTAAAGTTTTACGATACCTGTTCTTATTAAATTGTTAGGTGAAAGTAAAGAATAGGTACACAACACCCTCTCATCCCCATGTTAAGAATGGCTTTCTAAATAATGTAATTATTTCAGCATGGCTCAATAAGTGCAAGCTTGAATAAAATAAAAACTACTCGACGAGAACTACTGTTTTTGTTTTAATAATTTTATTCAAAAATAAAAAATAAAAATTTCAATTGTTCAAAACATGTTTTTTTTCTCAAAACTTATCGGAATTGTTTTTTAATTACCATATTTTTCATGAACATGTGCTAAAAATGTTTCAAAATTATCTAATATTTTTTCACTTTTCATGTTATAAGCCTCTATACATGGCCTCATCGACATGAGACCATTTCATTTCTCCTACTGATCCTGATATGTATTTCAGTCTTCTTTTAATACGAGACCAGTAGGCTTCAATATTGTTGGTGCAAACACCAGTAAGCATCAGACAAGGCCAGACTATTTGCCAAGAACTTTGCAGCTAATTCTACCCTATGCAACAATGGCCATCAACTCCCTGTATTTCCTCCTATAACAGACAACACGCTATGCAACATACAAATATATGTGCATGAGGTCACCAAGCTAATCAAGAACCTTGATTCCAGTAAAGCAACTGGCCCTGACGGCATTCCAGTTATAGTGCTGAAAAAGCTCCAACCAGAACTTGCCTCCATACTTACAAAACTGTTTAAGCATTGCCTTAAGGAGAAGTGCTTTCCAACACCCTGGAAAACCTCATCAGTATGCCCTGTTTTTAAGAATTCAGGTGAAAAGTCCTCTCCCTCTCAGTACAGACCAATAAGTCTCCTGTGTGTCATAAGTAAGTTGTTGGAATCCATATTAAATAAAGAAGTAGTCAACCACCTCAACAGAAATAACCTTCTTAGTGACATGTAATATGGTTTCCGCTGTGCAAGATCTACAGCAGATGTGTTAACTGTTATATCTCATAGGATTAGTGAATCTCTTGACAACAGCTTCCTCTCTAGGGCAATTGCTCTTGACATATCGAAGGCCTTCAATAAGGTATGGCATAAGGGCCTACTTCACAAGATTTCCAGCTACGGTATTACTGGAAATGTTTTCTCAATCGTTAAATCATTTCTCTCTGATAGATTCATAAAAGTAGTGGTCGATGGGCAGAAATCAGAGGCCCACAGTATTAATGCTGGAGTCCCCCAGGGGTCCATCCTGGACCACACTCTCTTCCTGATCTACATCAATGATCTCCCAAAACACATACTTAGATCATTCGTTGACATCTATGCTAACACATCAAAGGTCGTAAATGACAAAGTTCTTCCTGATTCTCTCTCCTCTGATCTTGAGCGCGTGGTACAATGGGGGAAGAGGTGGCTGGTCACTTTTAATGCATCCAAAACCAAGCTTCTATCTTTACATCATCAACGCTCTGATCCCCATCTGGCATCAATTGAAATGGATGGCTCTCGTCTTGGGGAGGCTCCATGTTTTGACAAGCTTCTGAGTTTGACCTTTACTCCTGATCTGAAATGAAACACGTATATCAAATCTGTTGCCAGGGACGCTGGGAAAATGGTGGGATCCTTCTACCGCTCCAGAAGATATCTCACTACTGATGCAATTCTCTATCTGTATAAAAGCCAAGTACGTCCAAGGATAGAGTACTGCTGCCACATCTGGGCAGGAGCTGCTAAAAACAGCCTATCCTGCCTTGACAGAGTACAAAATAGACTTCGTGGTTTAGTGGGGATGCCCTTTTCTCTTCCCTGCAGCCTCTCTCTCGCAGAAGAGACGTTGTGAGCCTGTCTGTGTTTTATCGTTATTTCCATGGCAAGTGCTCGTCTGAGCTCCAATCTCTCGTCCCCCCTCACCAATCTTTCAGAAGAAACACCCGTCTAGCTGAAACTACTGTCAATAATTTTCCCCACTCTTTATCTGTGCCTAAATCCAAATGTAGATTCCATGAGCAAAGCTTCTTTCTCAGAAGTGCACGATTGTAGAACTCTCTTCCATTCGCCTGTTTCCCACCTGAATACAACTTGGATGTCTTCAAATCCAACATAAACAAATTCCTGACAAACCGCCCCCTTAAGTAAGACACTCTATCAAATCTCCAATACTAATGATTACTACAATACTATCTCATTGATTACTGTACACGCAATAACCCTTATCCCTGAGTGGCCTCTGGGCCTTGATAAGTGGTGACCCCCATGTAAAAAAGAAAAAAAAAAAAGCGGATCCAAAAATTTTGTGAATGGTTTACAGTCCCGTGAACATAATTAAACTTGAAAATAATATTTAAAAATAGCGCGGATTCCATTTTGACTTTCACCAATTTTCCTGTTAATAATTATATATACTCCGTCAAAAAAAAAAAAAAATACCCCCCCCCCCAAAAAAAACAACAACAAAAAAAAAACCAGATTAATCATAATAACAAAAATCATGTGCAAATTTCAAGCCAAAATAAATTAAAAAAAAACTAGATCACATCTGCAAAAATTCTTTCCTTGTAAAAATAATAATTTCTCCCTCTGTAAAACAACGTACAACATCAGAGCCAATGTGTATTTCGCTACAGGGATAGCATTCGTGTACGTCTGCCCTTTTTCTTTATATTTTTTAATATATAAAATAACTCCTGAAATTGATTGTTTATTTCATAGTGAATGTTTAATTCATGGTTAAAATATTTGTTTTGACTTTTATCGTCAATGAAAGAAATTTTACAAAAAAAATCAAATCATTTTCAAAATTCCCTTAATTGTATTTCTACTTTTTCGCTGTACCAAATTTTTTCACTACACAAAAACTTTTGATTATATAATGGTATATTTCAAAACAACAATTCCATGGGAATCGGAATCGTACTTGGTATCAGAATCATTAATCAACATTTTCCAGGAATCGTAAAAAATTTAGGAATCGTCCCAACACCAGTAGAGACGTTTCGCACACACATAGACAAGGTTACTTATATATATAAATTCAATAAAAACCCTTCAAAATTTGCTGATGTGAAGACCTTGCTTATTAAAAAACTATATGTAATTATTGTACATAACTTGATGTATACCACAATAAAAAGCATTGTTTTCCGAAACGATCGTACAGATAATTGATTTTGTTGTTGTTCCTTCTTATGAAACGGATTTTTAATTTAATTATAATTTGATTTTTAAATTTTAAATTATCAATCACATTACTTAATATTGAATTAGCTCTAGGACATTTAACTATCGAGCTTATTATATATCTAAATTACAATGAGCATTTCCTGTATTTTAATTAAACTAGTAATTTCACTGTTACATTAAAATACACTCAGCTCTTTAGACTATTGTTCTAATCTCCTTTACATTATATATATATATATATATATATATATATATATATATATAATCAATCATGTCTATGTGCTAGAACATTCTCGTCCTAAATTCTATGCAATTATGAACAATGTGGAAGCCTTACATAAAAAGAATTAGAAGTAATTGTTAAATGAAATCAATTATCTACAAGGTGGAACGATAAATTTGTCGACCGAAAGAAAACAACCCTACAGTTTTATTTTAAAACTTTTATAAAAAAAATCAATTCAGGTAACTTGATTATGTAGTAGAGCTGACATTTATTCAATGTAGCCGCTTTTAGCCTCAATCACCGCCTTGATATGGGTTTGTAACTGGGAGCACGCCTTTTCCACAAGCAATGGCAGGAACTCAGCAAATACTCAACAGATGACTGCGATCAAGCTGGTTTTGGTGTTGTTGGAGGTCATGTTGGTGATGTTCTTGACGTATGACCAAACGAAGTAGTCCAATGAGTTCAAGTCAGAGAAGGGGGGGGGCAGTGAGTGAAGGGTACAAAGCTGTAGCACTCTTTCTCAAGCAAAGCCTGGGTCTCTTTAGACTTGTGGGCCAGGGGTCCGAGTCCTGCTGCCACACCCAGGATCTGTCAGCGGTCACCTGATTGCACCAGGGGATCACCACAATCTTCAGCACATCCAAGTACACTTTGGTGTTGACTTTGAAGCTGACTTCAAAAATGTGAGATGGCATGATGTGGTCCTCACTTGAAACTACACCAAAAACCATAAGCGTTTTTTTTTCTTAGTAATCCATTGATACATTTTGAGGGTGCTGACAAAGGTTCTGTCGTCATAACTTGGATCAGTAGAGAGCATGAGTTATACAGTGGCGCATCTCCGATCTCGCTTGTTGAACATTGTGTCACTTTCAGACATGATAGAAGACTCCTATCACTCTTGGGATTTGTACACAACTGGCCAACTAGTAGATGGTCTAAAACAAAAACAAAAAGAAAGCTTTTCATTACATGGAAATAGAATTATGTTGTTTTTTTCTAGAGTGACAATTTTATCATCTAACCCTGCAATAAGAAAGCATAAAAAGACAATTAATGAACGCTTGTTTTTCAAAGAACTATGCAAATTAGTTAACCATCATTAAGTTGCTCGCATATCCATGACTGAGTATATTAAGATGTTTGTTTAACAAAGTTTTAAATAGAAAAAGTAAGCTTTTGATATCAATATCAGAGCGAGAAAGAGAAAAAGCAACTCAACTTTATATATAGATTATGAATCCTGCTGCAGTAACCAATGACATTATCGACAATCTGGAAAAATTTAATCAAGATGCAATTTAAGCATCTGTTTGTTGTTCTGCAATCAATGTTTTTTTATTTTGATTTCTAACCGAACTGCACACAGATGGATGGTTTCTGTTTATCTTCAAAGTGATGAATCAGCATCATCATTAGCAGCAGCAATCAGCAAAAATCAATTGGACTTGTGTAAATTGCACTGTATTATCAATTCCATTTCATTTGGGTCTGAGTTGTCTTTTCTTTTGTCAACTTATTAATAATATAATTGTCTGCTGCTGTGGACGCAGCTTGATTTTTGACAGATGCAAGATAAAAATTGGCTTCAATGCATTTACCCCCACCCCCAATAAAAGAACAGGATTCATACAGACTTGGAAAGTCCTTGAATTTTAACTTTTGCCTTGAAAAGGCCGTGTTTCTATTATTTCCTTGAAAAATCCTTGAAAATATAGAAAATATCTTTAAAATTTCTTGAAAGGGCCTTGAAAATTGTCCTCTTTATGTTCAATAAAAATTTGTGTCGAAATATGAAAAATAAAATTGAAACAAGTACTATTAATTTATTTTTTAAGTATTAATATAAATATGATTAAAACATTTTTTAAATATTGAAAATAAAATCGATATACATTATTCTGAAATTTATACCTTCTTTGCACAAACGGAACTTTTCAGTGCCCCCCCCCCCCAAAAAAAAAAAAAATTGTGATAATTCAAAATTAGGTTGGCTGGACAAAAAAATGGACAAGATGATAGCCATCTTTGTTGGAATTTAAAAGCTGTAAAAACGATATTGCTTTGTTCACGAACAACACTGCTGATGCGCAAACACTGTTACGTAAGCTAGAAAAGTCTGCAAATGACATTGGTCTCCACATAAATGCGGATAAGACAAAGTTTATGATTTTCAATGTGAAGGGAGAGATCAGGGCTTTGGTTGGATCAACACTGAAAGAAGTCGCTGAGTTTACGTATCTGGGCAGCAACATAGAGAGATATCGAAATTCACATCTCAAAAGCATGGACCGCATTGGATGGGCTACATTCAGTATGGACTTTGAGACTGGCTGACAAACTGAAAAGGCAGTTCTTCAGGGCAGTGGTAGAGTCTGTCCTTGTTTACGGTGCTACAACCTGGACACTCACCAAAAGATTGGAAAGAAAACTATATGGCACATACACCCGTATGCTAAGAGCAATATTAAATATATCTTGGCAAAATAATCCCACGAAGCAGCAACTTTATGGCAATCTACCTGCCATATCTAATACCATCAGAGAAAGACGCCTACGATTTGCCGGTTATTGTCTGAGGAGCAAGCATGAATTGGTGAGTAATGTATCACTATGAACTCCACGACACGGACGCGCAAGCAGAGGACGACCTAGATCCATGTACATCCAACAAATAGCACACGCTGCCAACTGTGAACCTGAAGATCTGAGGCAACTGATGGAAGACAGGAAACTCTGAAGAGGAAGAGTCACATTGGTCCGGACAAGGAGCTTGTCATGATGATGATGAAAGAGAGTTAATATTTGAAATGAAATAAAAACATTTAAAACTACTTAAAAAAAAAACATGGAAAAATGATGCAAAAAAGTTGCATAGTAACTGTTATTGGCTATGGTAACATTTATTTATTGATATTTGAGTTTTTGTTTGTTTTTTTTTTTTTTTACCATTTTTTTTTAAAAATCATAATGGATTGTAAAACAAACTCCAAATTTTATTTTGAAAAGTTTTTGTCTGGAGAAGGCCTTGACTATCTTTAAAGTCTTGAAAAGGCCTTGAAAATGGACATTGAAAATCTTTACGAACCCTGAAAGATTGACAAAAAAAAAAAAGACAATTTACTAGAATTAAAATCCTGTGAATGGATTTTGATCAAAATTAGAATAAGGATTCTAGATATAAGGTTTAGCATTATTATAACTTGATTTTAATCTTCTTCAATGGGACATAAAAGTGGGGCAAAACTGTTCTGCTTAGGGATTCAATTTTACTTGTCCTGGGACGGGTATTCTAATAATATTAATAGCCCCACACACAAACATAAGCGTAAATCTCATTTTACTTTGAGATAATAGACACGAAAGTATTTTCCATTGACATTTTGTCTATTATTTGACTACACCTCTAAATACCGAATGGGATGAGAGAGTGAAAACTGGTGTCATGATTTTCTTATTGTAATGATGCTTTCGACGCTGCCATCTTGTTTTTTGTTGATGTCGCAAGTTGTTGACTTGGAATTGGATGATTCTTAAAATCCTAATTGACTTAATTTCATGGAATTATGTTTGCAGAAAACAAAGTACCTTCATGGCCTTTTCTACAAAAACTATCATCCGACCTTTTTGGCAGCTGCGAGGCTGCGATTTTACAGAGTTAGAAACACGAGATCATTTGGGATGCGTTTTGCTTTTATTCTTTGTGTTTGACTTTTTATCAACAAATTAAATGCCGACACATACTTCAACAATAACTTCACTATTCGCTTCACGTTATTATCAAAGTTTAGCTTAGTCTGACATAAGGCTGCTTTAGAAGAGCACTAAAATAGAATCCAACCTCCTCACTTGTCAAACCACTTTGCTAACCATTATGCTGCACATTACATAATCTTCCTGTACGCAACCATGAATTTGAGTCCTCATCTTTTGGGATATTTGTAATCTAATCGGCCGATATAAAAATGGAGATACTTGCTGTCACTGTTGCGATATCTAAATCACGTGTGTCTTCTGTCCTCCTGCAGGTCAGGACAGGAGGGTGGAGGGAGGAAATACCAAGATAAAGATTTTTTTTTCCTAAAATAAGCTGACAACTGCTTTAAGAAAATGTAATGCAATGTTAATGATAAAAAATGTTTGTGCGTGCGTATTTGTTTCATTTTAATTCAGTCGAAGTTCTCAGAGATAAAAGGACCCCAATTCCTGGGATTAACGGTCCTGGATATGACCTTAAACTATATCCGGTGGTGAGGCCCCAGCTTGCGGGCTTTGGGGAGTGTGGAGCCATCCTTTAATTGCCATTGCTCCCAGGTCCACTCTGACCCGGAGTGGTAGTACCTGTTAGGGTCCCAACTATGGGTTAAATAGAAACCGACTTGAAAACAACAAATATATTCTATTTAAAAAAAATTTTCTTCCGAATCTTTGGATTCGGCATTAAATAACCTGATAAAGGTTGATATGCCGTAAAACAAAAACGACCAACCAATCCTGGGATTAACACTTGATCTCTATATGAGATGCATAGATATTCGAATATTCAATTAAAGTTGAGAACACAACTTTCCTCTCCCCAATTGTCCATTTAAATATGTTATAGTATATTTTTTCTTTTCGTCTTACTGGATTCCAGGACATGAATTTATCTTGTCTGGTGGAGTATTTAGTTTTGTGCTGTTAATGTCCTGATGAGAAGGGAATTTCGGTAGAATAATCTTTCAAACGGTCTTCTTCCTTAGTTCCTTTTGTAGAGGACACATGCCCTGATATCTTCTTGTCTTACAGGCCGGAAAAGTTAATTTCTGTTTCTTGCAGAAAAATATCTCCCAAACCAAACGAATCCTGTGTAAATCTTTAGAGTAATAGTTTCCTAGGTGATAAGGCCTTGTTGTCTTTAAATTAACTAGGAAATAAATTGAAACGTTTGTTTTCTTAAAGGAGAAAAATACAGAACATAATATTTAACACCAAAAACGTTTTTCCTTGATGGAGTTAGGATCAGCACAACCAAAAGTCTTTCCTCCCTTAATCCTCCGCTCCTAATAAGGCAGGAGGAGGTGACTGCTGGAAAGAAATGATGATGATGCCAGTCAGACTAGGTCAAGAAGTGTAGGTATTCTACTTAACAAAGACATATATATATATATATATATATATATATATATATATATATATATATATATATATAATTTAAAGGAGATTAGAACAATAGTCTAAAGAGCTAAATGTATTTTAATGTAACAGTGAAATTACTAGTTTAATTTAAATACAGGAAATAGAAAGTGCTCGTTGTAATTTAGATATATAATAAGCTCGATAGTTAAATGTCCTAGAGCTAATTCAATATTAAGTAATGTGATTTATAATTTAAAAATTAAAAAAAAAATTTTTTAAATTTAAAAATCAAATTTTAATTAAATTAAAAATCAGTTTCATAAGAAGGAACAACAACAAAATCAATTAATTTAATTAAAATTTGATTTTTAAATTTAAAAAAGTTTTTTTAAATTATAAATCACATTACTTAATACATATATATATATATATATATATATATATATATATATATATATATACCCTGCCTCCTGGCACCGCTTCATGGCATCTAGGATTAAAAAAAATAAAATTCTCAAAGTTTTAAAAAACCCGGAATCTGCACCCCCCCTCCGGAATTCCTCCCAGTATTTTTTTTTTTTAAATACTAGCCCTGACACTCTTTAGAGATGCAACGTTCGCACCCCTATAGCTTAATTAGTAATCAAACACATAGTACGGTATAAACAGCAAAAACGGCAGAAAGTTTCATTGTGTCTGTTTGAGAAAAAGGAAATGTAGATGTTGCAGGTCAGGCCTCCAGCAGAAATCGTTGGAGTGTCCAGTGGACAGGAGAGAGAAGAGAGAGTGAGGTCTGTCGTTGATGCTTGCTGAGTTCTCTCTGCTGACTGACCATGATTCTTAGAGGGGCTAGAAAAAAGTTCTTTAAGGGACAGATGAAATCAATGTGGTCTGCCAGCTGATTGGTCAGTGTGTGACCGAATTGCATTGATTTGCAAGAGAAAGTAGATTTTTATTTTATTTGTGGCTGCTGCAACTTAATTATTTTTAAAAATCTTACCCTCATAAGAAAAAAAAAAAAAAAAAAAAAAAAAACTGACGAAGTTCAGAATAATTTCAAATGTCAATAAAAAAAAGAAATAATTAATCCATTAATGTGTTTGGAATGCTATTTTATCTACTTCATTATTTTTTTTTAATGCATTTTCTTTGATTTTCTCCTAACATTAATCTTATAAAATAATACTCTGCCTTTCTTTCCTTCCTTCCTTCTAAAAAAAAAGAAAAAAAGTAAAACGGTAAATAACTGGAACCAGAACTTTCCATTTCATTTGTCCTCCCTCCCCCAACTCCCTGAGAAAGCAGCAAGTTTTGATTCCACAAAGTAAATAAATAAATAAATAAGCTGGAACTCCTCTCCTATCACACCATAATCCTAATCCACTCCATGACACTAAAATAAATTTGGGTTAGGTGCATGCACTTTTAGAAAACCCTCCCCTGTAAATAGCAGGGCACTCACCTTGTGTTTCCACCCAAATTCTTCCGTTACACCTGATTGTACAAACTTTTTGTTCAAAGTGGTTGAGGAAGATTTGATATCTTCTTCGCATCAATTATGGGACTTGTTTCTTTTATCTTATTTGTTCTTGGTTTTCTTTTATTTCTTTTTTGTTTGTTTTTATTTCTTTTTATTTTCTTTTCTTTCTTTTCCTTTTTTCTTTTCCTTTTTTCTTTCCCTTTTTTATTTTTCCTTTCTTTTTCCTTTCTTTTTCGTTTTTCTTTCCCCTTTTTCTTTTTCCTTTCTTCTCATTTCTTTTCCTTTTTCCTTTTATTTCCCTTTTCCTTTTCTTTTTCCTTTTCCTTTGTTTTTCTATTTTTTTTTATAATTAAAAAAGACCCCCCCCATCCACCTTGTCCGTGTTGTGGCAGATTTGTATTTTTACTGCCTTTCACACTGACAAGCTTTTTACATCCGATGTTCTTAGGTAATTTATTGTACCAACTCACTGCTAAACGCAATTCGTATATTATTTTTCTTTTTGTTTGATTTTTATAGAAATACTAGAACAATACTCGTCCCAGGACGAGTAAAAATAGCCCCCCCCCCCGAACAAAACAGTTTTGCACCGCTTTTATTCCCCCCCTTACAAAGAGTAAAATCAAGATATTATAATACCTTATATCTGGAATCCTTATTCCAATCTTTATCAAAATCAATTACATGATTTTGATTTGTGAAAATGTTTCAAATTGAAGGCTTAAGCTTAACGGGTCTTAAAAGGAAATTAAAATTTAGGGAATTTTAATTGGGATCTGATGACTATGAGTAAAATTGAATGTAAGTTTGAAATATTTGAATTTTTAAATGGGAGGTGGGACTTATGCCACTCTATAAAATGCTCCAAAGGAATTGGAATTTGAAGAATATTTATTAATTGATGGTTTATACTTACTGCTAAAATTTCACAAAAATCAAAAGTTAGCCTTCATCTATATATATAAAAGCGAAAATGTGCGTGTGTGTGTGTGTGTGTGTGTGCATTTTTGTGTATGTCCACCAAAGGCTTTTTTTGCCGGGTTTCTCGGTTGGCTCGCTCCTTAAAACTTTTTATATCACGTCTAAATCATAATATCTACGACTTAAGAACGGGGTTCGCGGCTATCTTTAATTTGCCTGACTTTTACACGCTATTTTCGAGATATTTTTCGATCGCTGCGTCTTTGTTATGCTTTTCAGTATAAAAAAAGCAAATGATGATTAAGCATATTTTATGACCTGGCTACGCTGGACGTCCCTGCTAGCTTGGATAAATACTTTTGCTACAATAATATCAGAGTGTCTCCATTTACGCTGAACATCTACAGAATGCCAACATCAATATATTACATATGAATGTGCCCCGTGTGGAATTTCCACAGGTCCCGCTAGTCTTTATTATTATGTCTTGTATCCACATTAAATTTTATAAGGAGATATAATATTTTATGTATCAATTTTCAGTATTTACTTTAACAGGGCTTAATACATACATAGAATTAAGTAGTAGGTTATGAAAATATAGTTACGGCAATTCAGCTACACAGAATTTTTTTGCGTTTCATAAGGTTGGTAGGAAAGAACCTCAACGAAGTTTCAATTATTCAGAAAGAAAAAAAAATCAAAACAAAGAGTGTAACATTTATTTATATATGTATTACATAAGATCAGGACAGCATTGATACTGTCGGTTTCAAAGCCAGAGAAACGGGGGACCTATGATTAGTTTCCAATGCCAGACTCTAGACGTTGTTTATGACTGTTTTTTTTTCCTGTTTTTTTTTTTTTTTTTTTTTTTTTTTTTTAATAAATTTCTAAGAGAACAAACATAGACAGCGGCTGATGAGAGTCCGGCATTGGAAACTAATTAAAGGTGCTTTTTGTTTGGATTTGAAGCCGAAGGTACTGATGCTGTCCTGATCTTCTGTAATACTTATGTTTACTCTCTCTCTCTCTCTCTCTCTCTCTCTCTCTCACACACACACACACACACACACACACACACACACACACACACACACACACACACACATCTTCTCTCAATTAAAAAATTTTTTTTGTCTGGCTTCTGTAACAATGACAACTGCTGTTACCTTCTTGCCCAAAACAAAATTATCATTAAAACAATAAATTTCCATCATTGTCAGTCACAATACATTTTTCCCACATTTTATTCTAGAAAAAATACATAAATAATAATTAAAGTTATTATTAGTCAGACTACTATTCGCATCTTTGTTGTTTATGTGTCCATAGCCTAACAGTTAAAAACGTTGGTTAACATTAAATACTATTACATTATCACCCCAAACAAAGCACAGTGCCACTTTGATGTAGCGGGCTACTATCAGGGGCATAAGTTGCACGGATATAGTGTTAGTCTCTCCTGAATGTTGAGAAAATATCATCTTTATGGGTATTTGCTGTGTATTTTTGTAAAGTTTTTTTTAGCTTGTCATACAAACAGACATTTACCTTTTATATAATAACTATCAGGGTTAGCTGGAATTGCCCGGGCATAAAGTGTAACATATTTCTATTAAAACTTCTACTCTTACTTAGCCATCACTAGCTTTCTCTCTTCTTAGGCCCCCCCTCTCCCCAACCCACTGTTTCTCATCAGCCCATCCCACTCTTCGCTAGCTGGACACACACATAGACTACTTTTCTTTGTATAATGGATTCTGATGAATGAACTGTCATTTTCTTTTGAAATTATTAAATAAAATGGTTAAATGCCCCACCCCCACCTCACTCCACTCCCACAGTATTTGCAACATAAATAAAATCTCCTCGGTATGGCCGACCTATGCTGGCTTTTATGAGGGATGGTGCACCTTCTCAAAGTGATGTTACCTCAAGAAACAGCACAAAGCTGGATACTCCACCAGACTAGATGAATTCTTGTCCTGGAATTTGGTAAGACCAAGAGGCCACATATAAGATATACTGTAATATATTTAAACTAGCGGGGGGTACCCGGCCTTGCCCAGGTATTTGGAGGTGTGTGTGTTAAAAAAAAAAACGTTGGCCGGGTAAAAGAAAAAAAAAGTTTTAGTAGGAAGGTAGGATTGAACCCCGAAGCCTTGACGCAAAGGTGGAAACAAAAGGGAAAAAAGCCAGTCACCTAACCATCTCGGCCACGAGGGGAGAGGAACTGATAAGCGCGTTAAGTGTACTTATCTATTGTCTTTTACTTAGTAATTCCTAGTCTTTCTCTATTCTGTTGTTATTTTTATGACAGTTACTCGACTGAGCTTCAATCTCTGGTTTCCATGTAAAACATTCACAACAAGAACTTATCTAGCTACAACTGCTATCAATAAATTCCTTTTCTCTCTCTGGGTATCTAGAACTAAGTGGAACTTCCATGATCAAAGTTTCTTTCCAAGAACTTCCTGTTTGCAGAATATGGCACCATGCGGTTGCTTCCCAGCTGACTATAGCATCGCCGTATTTAAGTCCAATGTAAACAAATTTTTTTATTTAGTCATCTTCTTAAATGGTCGATTTCTGGTTAGTTAACACTGTCATTACTTTCTACCGTCTGCCTGTTAAACTAAGTAGCCCTTATTTTGCGTGGCCTACAAAGTTTGGTAAGCAGTGACTCACTTGTAAGAAAATAAAATAAAAATAAAAAAGATCCCTTGTGAAAATTTCCAGTCAAACCCTTTATTTAGCTTTAGACCGTTATTCTTGAGCACAGCATCTGTGCCAAATATGCTCAAGATCAACGAAAGAATATTTATTCTCGAAGCGAAACCATCAGACTTTTCTTGTTAATAATAACAGACAAGCGAGTCTTGATCGTTGCTTGAATTCCTTAATACTTGTAGATGGCGGTGGGTAATGGACCTGTTGCCTGGACAAGGTCACGGCACTTTATTGAATGAGGGAGATGTTGTGTGCCAAAATAAATTCTAAAAGCATAAAGTGTTTCTTGCCAACTCTCATCTACTTTTAGTCTTCATTGATTGTTTGCCAATAAGCAAAATAGTCTCGGAATCTTGTAATTGGCTTTTCTGAAGGTTTAAAATTCAGATGAAAAATCAATTTTGCGGTTGGACAGATTTTTTTTTTTTTAATCTGTTCAAATTTTGTTGATGAGTCCATATTCAAAATTGTTTTTATATGTATAAGTGTTATGGAGAAAGATAATGATAAAAAAAATTAGTTTATGACATCTTTATATTAGAGGCTTTCTATTTAGTATATATTGTCATTGCTAGCATATAATTTACAAATTAAATATTTTATTCTGATTATTCAGTTTCCTTTGTGGAACGTTGGCCCATGTTCTTACCAACCAAAAAAAAAAATTATTTCTATTGAATTTCTTTCAAATAAAATTTTATCCTACTCGGAATTCTTTTGCTATAATGACATTTTTCAGTAATGAGCAAAAAAAATCAGCATATTACATTCATTTAACACTTAATTTTATCATATTATATATATATATATATATATATATATATATATATATATATATATATATATATATATATATATATATAGCTCTTATGACAGTAGTGTAACACCCCCTCTTATGAAGTTATGTAAGGACCCCTCGATCGTCGAAAAGTTGGCTTGTATTGTCTTCATACTTCTGGAGGCTGTTACCTGAAATCTGGTATGCTGAAAATGAATAACAAAACTCACGCAGGCAAGAAGGACAACAGACACTTGAATTCTATTCTACTTCACAAATATATTACAGATCTTTTTACAAATATATGGTTCAGTTCTTAATAAGTTTTTAAAAGTCTCAAATTTCTCTTTTCTTCACAGTGTCAGACGGGTTGGAGGGGGGGAGGTCACGTCTCAGGAAGCGGTGTGGTTACTTCGAGTTCCGCGCACAAACTGTCGCTGGAAAAGCTGACTAATTTTGTGCGGCACTAGTATTAATATGAGTGTGAGTGGTCGGGGTGGAAGTTTCCCCAGCCAATCAAATCACGACATGCACTTACGAAAAAAAACCCAAATTGCGGGTGTGCACCTCAGTCTTATCGCTAGCTTGCAATCTGAGATTCAAGTCAATATTCACTTCAGGTCGATCACATTACTGTAGGTCAATCTCTTCACTATTATATACTTGATCCTTCCTTTCTGAAACTTTCTCCAACAATCGTTTGTTATCATGGAAATGACTTGATCTGCATCTACTTAATGGCAGCTTTGCACGGATGCCAGTCACTTCAAAAATCACATTAATCCTGAAAAGTCCTAGAAAACCCTGCAATTGAGAAGAAAAACTTTAAACTATCCTGGAAAATCCTGGACTTTAAACAATTTAATTGTAAAAATATGTTTTCCTTTATATGACAATTTATTATTACATGCCCATTCTCATTTCCCATCTGAATAAATTTATAATTTCTTAATGGTGGTCCAATGATCTGTAGTTGTTTTCTGTAATAACTTAATGTTTGATACTTTTTGTGCCTCTTTTCTGATGAGGTAACACATGCAGACCTTTGCAAGAGCTTCTACTATTTTATTGATGAATTTGGCATTTACATTTATTTTTGTTGAGCTCAAGTTTATTTATGTGTCATATTTATTGATAGTGCATTCTTATTCATTAAAATATTGGAAAGTTGTGGAAGTTTTTTAATCCGGGAATGCATTAAAAAATATACGCAGGAAAATCCTTGATTTTAGGTTCAAATTAGTCTGGCAACCCTGTTTAATTTTAATTTTTTCTTTTTTTTCTGAATGACAGTTACAATGTCAAATATTTATTTCTGAGTTTCTTTTCAAACCAAAACTTTTGATGGAGCATGGATACTTTATATTATCACTAGCGAGGGGTACCCGGCGTTGCCCGGGTGTTTGGAGGTGTGTGTGAAAACTCCGGGGGGGGGGGTTAAAAAAAATGTTTTGGTAGGTAAGTATGAGGATCGAACCTGAACCGTTGAGGCAAAGTTGTAAATCAAAGTGTGAAAAAAAAAATGTATGTTAACCATTGCTCCACCGCGAGATGCTAATGGAAACACGTTTGAATTTATTTAATTACTTGGATTTGGCAGGTGCCCGTTTTAATGAGTTAATAAGGTCAAGTTTAACTGTGGGATAGTATTTCATTTACTGCGGGAACGCTTTTTTTATTTTTATTTTCCCAAGATGTTATAGGAAAAAGACTAACCCACATGCGGCGATCGACAAATGTTGAATATTTATCTTCCCAAAATCGAGCAAATTAAATAGACAGGCGAGCTTCGTTGTTAACTCTGAGATACTACGATTTATATGTGATATAAAAAGTTTTAAAAAGTTGTGAACCGACCGACCACTTCTCTGAAAAAAGCCTTTTGTAGACATACAGAAAAAGCGAACACACATACAAACATACATACATTTTCGCTTTTATATTTATAGATGGTTTGTCACATTGTATTTATTAACCAATCAGAAAATGCTTTATTTATTGACCAATCAGAAATTTCCTTTATAAAACTAATTGATTGCAATTTTTTTTTTTACCTTTTTTCAAATTGATTTTTATTGTATTAAAAAATAAAATTCTTTTCAATGTTTGTTTCTTTTTTTTTGTCTTTAACAGAAGAAATGGATGAATGCAAGTCATGCTTAGCTCAGATGAAGAAACTTAGTAAATCCTTGGAAAAGGAAGTTTCTCAATTGAAGGTATTTACACTTTCTTTGTTCTTCTTGTAAAAACCATTCAGATAGATAAACTACTATAAGGAACTGGCAATTTGAAGAGACAATGGACACCTCTGTAAGGATAACTGTGCATGTAATTGTGAGGCAAGGGTTGCACTTACTCCAACCACAGCTCTCCTGAATCGGCACTGCTTGAATCCAGTGGCAAGGAGAGGCCCAAGACTAACTGAAAACAATGCCGAGATAAGCGGAGAGCACACACAGCACCTATAATTTCCAAATGGTCATCAAGTTTAGTACTGACCAGGCTCAACATTGCTTAACTTTGGTGATCTGACAGGAACTGGTGTGTCATTGTGATTATGTTCTATAATGGATAGTTTAAAAACAGTAAATCTTTATCATTAGTACAACAATTGAAAATGAGGTTCAAATTTGTCTTATTTTTCTAATTTTATTTCTGATTAATTGTCTCAACACTAGTTTCTGCTAACATTATGAAAGCCTTTCTTACACAAAGTATATGCTTTTATGCAGTAAAAAAAACAAAACTTTTATAATCTGTTCAGTGGAAGTACTAGACTTTTCATTTTCTATTACTTTCTACATACTTTATAAAAAATTCTCCTCTGTGCCAGTCGGATTAGCTGCCCGTTTTTTAAGCCTCAATAACACATTAAAAATCTGTCTTTATTTTATCATTAATATAGTTTGCAGCATTATAGTAGACACCAAATTCAGAATACTCCAAACGTATGTATGGTCTGTTCTTTTATACGGTTGTGAGTGCTGGACAATCACCAACAGCACGAGGAAGAGACTAAAGGAAACTGAAACTTTGTTCCTGAGGAGAATTTTGAAGATATCCTGGACAGAAAAGAAAACAAACCAAGAGTTATTAGAGATGGCAAACACAGAAAAGTCTCTAATAAGAACATTGCGAAAAAGACAAATGTCTACAGAAAAAAAAGAGAATAAAACAAATTAGTTTGATAGAAAAGATCATGGGTGGAAGAAGAGGACAACAGTGAGAAACATACGTTGACAGTCTGAACATCTGGGTAACATCAAAAATGATGAGCAACAATGAATTCATGAATGCCCCGAGGGAGAGAAACAGATGGAGAGTCATAGCTGTCAATGTCTGTACCAGGCAGGACACCACTTGATGGTGAATATAGTATTCATTCTTGTCTTTGATTTCTTCCAACTATCAAGTGAGTTTTTGATGTCATCTTCATAAACCGTGTAAGCGTCACACCTAATATAAACAGATTCTATCCTCTTTAAAAAAAAAATTCTTATCGCAATTTCTAGCAGATCTATTTAGCTCACTGAATGAAAAGAAATTTGTTGATGCTGTCGGATGCTTTTATATTTTCTGATTGGATGCAGGAAAGCTTCAATTTTTACCAGGAGAGATTACTCTTTGCCTGGTGGATGTACTCACGTAATTTGTAATTTTACAATCTCTCTTTTTCAGCGTTTTCAGAGCCATTAAGATTATTTTTAAAATATAGGTGTCACCCATGTTTTCAATTGGTTAATATTTTTAATGTGTTTTTGGTTTATAAAAAATTAAAAAAAATAATTTAAATATAAAACGAATATTGTAGAGAATAAACTAATTTTAAAATGAGAATTTGGATCGATATGGATGCGATTTCTGTTTGTTTAATGGTTAATATTTTTAATGTTTTGTTTTATAAAAAATTAAAAAAAAAATTAAATATAAAACGAATATTGTAGAGAATAAACTAATTTTAAAATTTAAATTCAATATGGATGCGATTTCTGTTTGTTTAATAAAAAGTTTTGGAAATATAAAAAAAACTTGCACTTTACATTTAAAAATAAATATTTAATAAATTCCCCACTTGAAATAAATCTTTCCCTTTGAAAAACCAAACAATTTGTTTTTTCTCATCTGTTGGTTTACAGATGCCATGTGTATCAAAAGTTAACTGGTGTTAACCAGAAGGTGTGCCTTTTGGTCTGCTTAATTTGTGGGGTCCTTGGAATCTAGCTGATCCTCTGTGTGTGTGTGTGTGTGTGTGTGTGTGTGTGTGTGTGTGTAATAAATTGAGAGAAACAGAGAGACAGACTCACTGGATTTTACCTGCCATTTTTTTTTTTTTTTTTTTGAAATGACACTTTTTATAATCTGTTCAGTGGAAGTACTAAGCTTTTAACTTTCTTTTCATTTCTATTTTCTAAAAGCCTCTCCTCTTTTCCAGTTCATTAGTTTTGTTATAAAAGTGCTGTCCGCTTTTTAAAACTCCATAATACAATTTAAAAAAACAAAAACAAAAAAACGTTGTAGATTTATTTTGTTGTTATGGTAGCCTCCGTTCTTTTCTGTTTTTCTTTTCATCAATCAAATAAGCTTTTAATGTCATCTTTATAAAACTCATAACTTTAAAAAAAACAAAACAAAAAACATGACCCATTTTTTGGCCTTTTGACTAAGATCAAAATACCAGTAGAAATGTCAATAATCATGCAAAAATATAACGCTCTATCATATTTGGTTTAATTTTCAATTTTTGAGCAATTATCAAGTCTTCAAACTAGCTGTAAGGACAGTGCAAATGTTTTTTCAAACTTGACAGATTTTACATTACATTTGCTTTAAGTAAAAAAACAAAAAACAAACACTTTAACAATAAGTTAAAAACACAAGAAACTTATCCGAGTAGGCTGAAAAGTAACTTAGCTTGCCTTTGGTAACATTTATTTGTTTTATATTTATATTTTTCACTTTTTGTTTGTTTTGTTGGCTATTTTAATAAATGTCTGGATTTGGGTTGCTTAATATTTAGGCTGGTTTAATCTAAGAATTATTACTTCCATTATGATCTATTTTCATTTCTCACAAAATGGTGTTATATTTGTAAAGGTTTTTCACTTGTTTGAAATCCGTAATTTTAGTTATCAAGTGTGAAATTTGGTATACCAGACTGTAAATTAAAAAAAAATTTCCAACAAACTTTGCATGTTCATATTATAGTGGTCAATTGAGCTTAATTTGATATCATTGTTTATGCTTTGCGATGTGTCTACATGAAAACTTTATATCTATAATATAAAGCTGGATGTCTGTGTGTGTGTGTGTGTCTGGTCACGAATAGGCTCCTATATGGTTGACTATTTTAAAAAACTGATTGCATATAATGATAGAAGATGTATCGAGACACAGGAATGGGTATGTTTGATACTGCAGAACGGTGGTTCATTAAAATTGTAGAGTCTGTGTTCACGTCTGGTCTACAAAGTATGGAAATAAAAAATTAAAAAATTAAAAAAAAAACGTTTACAAGTGTTTTTAATATAGATGTACATAATAATACTTTGATAAGTATGTTTTTACTTAAATAGGGATGTATAATAAAATTGTGGGGTCTGTGTTCGCGCCTGGCCTCCATAGAATGGAAATAGGCACAAACTTTAATAAAGACTTTTCATATCTATCTGCATATGTATACTTTGATAATTATGTTTTAGTTTGAAGAAATATGGTATAATAAAATTATTGGGTGTTCGTTCACGCCTGACCTCCATGGAATGGAAATATGTCACAAAGTTTAACAAGGTTTTTTAATATAGATCCACAGAATATTGTGATAAGTGTTTCAGTGTGAGCAGGTATGGTATAGTAAATTATGGGGTTTATCTATTTTATTTTTACTTTCATCATATTTTACTTTGGTTTTGATACCCCCAAATTCGAAGCTGTCTCTTTACAACCCTTCCTTTTCATAACCTATCATACTTTCATAAAGCGGAGTCCATTTTCTGTAGGCTGTTTTTGAACCCAGTCAACGACGGGTACTTTTGCTAGTATATATATATATATATATATATATATATAGTAAGTTATAAAATATATATGGCGATTAAGCTACACTGAATATTCTGTGTTTCATCCACTCTAGGATTCTTCAGGCTTATGCGATATATATATATATATATATATATATATATATATATATATATATATATAATAAAAATAAACTTTTGGTCTGGATGTTTTAACTAAAATATGGCTTTTAAAATATTTGTGTTGAGAGACACTAATCTGTTGGTGTGATTTTGAAAAAAAAAAAAAAAAAAAAAATGCAATACTCCATTATATGGAATGGAAATGGCACTACCCTTACGCGGGTTTAACCAGCTTCCCCCAAAGAAGGAAGTTTCGTGGGAGTATGAAATTCACAAATGATCCCCAGTCACATATATATCTCTGTCAGGGGAGATGACGACGTTAGACTTTTGCAACTCTTGCAAGGAGATGTCGACGTCCTCCTACATGCCTGGAATTTCCAGATTGGTCACCCATCTGGTGCTAACCAGGCTCAATGTTGCTTAACTTTGGTGATCCAATGAGAACTGGTGTATGAATGGGATTATGCTGTACTCTATTATATAAAGGCCCGTTATTTTTTTTAAAAAAAAATCATTTTACTTTGGTTAGTTTTAAGAGACCAACGGACTCCACTCTGAGGCTAGCACTTGATTTCATTATGATTTTGAATTTATTTCTATTTTAAAAATAGACTGTGTTCCCTTTTATGGCTGTTATTTGTATTTCATACCAACTTAGTCTTCCAAGGATTGTTTCCAGAATGTTGATTTCTTTAAGGGACCATATTGTTTGTGTGTATGTTCGTATGTCCAGTTAAAAGTCCAAAACTGCTTACCAAGGATCCACAACGTTTATATTTTCTTGATTGGCATTGCTCTGTATTTATAATATTTAAAAATAACAGAAACTTAATCTTTGGGTGTCAACAGAACCAGGTTTTGTCAGGGTGGGGGTTGACTTTTCAGCGATTTCTAATGTTATCTATTATATAAAGGAGGGGTAAAAATAGGGGGTATAGAAGAGGGACGTGGGAAAACTGGGGGAGGGGTAGACAGAAGGATTCAGAAAGCTAAAAAGATACGTTTTAATATAAAGATGGTGCACACATTTTTAAACAGCTTTTATTTTCTTTTTTCTTTTATGGTTCTGGACAATGCTGGGTAACCCTGCTAGTTTAAAATAGAATGAAATTAAAAATTCCTATTTAGAAAAGAAAATTATTTAATTACAAAATTAAGTCTATCACGATGCTTGTTGGTTTCTTAAACAAGTTAGTCATTTTAATTTTTAAGTTTACAAAAAAAAAAAAAAGAAGAATTTGAAAGAAATTTGGAAGTATTTAAGTCATTGCATAAAATGTCTTATCTGGCTTTAAAATTGTTGACAAAAAAGTCGTATGTATAAAAAAATTAGATGTTTTGGTACTGATGTATACCAAATAATTTTATAGATTTAAAACAACATTAGCATGAAAAACATCAGATGTAGTTTTATAACAATTTTATTCAATTAATTTAATGATGAAATGATATCGAAATAATTAGATTTAATTTTCAAAATCATGTTTAAAATTTAAAAAAAAAAAAAAGAAAAAAAAGCAGTGGAAAAAGCAACTAAAATGCAATAGTTAAAATAAAAAGATAGACAAAGATGTTAAAATGTTAAAAGATCCCGGGCAACACCGGATAAGTACAGCTCATTAATAATTAAACAAAATGGACAAAACTTTTTGAAGTCATGGTCATTATCCAAAGGTCAAATTCACAATATGTCATTATCCAGAACGTGTACGTTATACACCAGTGCTGAATACAAAACTCACCTTTGTCACTCACAACTTCAAAAATTCAAACAAGGAACTATAATGAAGAATTCCTTGTCTGAATTTTGATGCATCAATAAATATTGTCATTTATTCAATTTTATTTTACATCTGTCTTTTTTTTCTATTTCTTTAATTGCTCTAACTAATACAATAGATAAATAATAGAACAATGAAAGTGTCGCTCTAAATAAAACACCAGTACAGATTTATTTTAAAACTTTTGTTGAAACAAATCAATTCAGATAACTTGATTATGTAGTAGAACTGACATCTATTTGATGTAGCCGCCTTCAGCCTCAATCATCGCCTCAATATGGGTTTGGAACTGAGAGCATGCCTTTTCCACAAGCAATGGCAGGAGCTTGGCGAATACTTGGCAGATGGTGGTGATCAGGCTGGCTTTGTATGTTGTGGGAGGTTATGTTGGTGTTGTTCTTGATATATAACCAAACAAAGTAGTCCAGCGGGTTCAGATTGGGGGAGAAGGGGGGCTAGTAAAAGAAGTATGCAAAGTAATAGCAAAAAGCCTGAAGTCAAGCCTGGTCTCTTTGGACTTATGGGCTGGCGCAGAGTCCTGCTGCTACACCCAGGGTCTGCTAGCGGTCAACTTATTGCACCAGGAGATCATCATACTCTTCAGCACATCCAGGTACACTTTGGTGTTGCCTTTTAAGCCGATTTTGAAGATGTGATTTGGCATGATATGACCCTCACTTGAAACAACACCAAAGACCATAACTGTGGCCAGAAACTTTGTTTTCATCACCTTGGGCACGTCCCTATTATTCGTGGAAATCCAGCGATACATTTTAAGGGTGCTAGCAATGGTTCTGTTGTCATAACTTGGAGTTGAACATTGTGTCACTTTCAGACATGATAGAAGACTCCTATCACTCTTGGGATTTTTACACAACTGGATAACTAGTAGATGGTCTGCAACAAAAAGAAAGAGAACCGGTTTTCATCAAATGGAAATGGAATCATGTCATCTTTTCTAGGGTGACATTTTTATCGTTCCACCCTGCATATTGAGCTTTTTATTACCTTGATAGGTTTCAATTTTAAGATAATATTTATGTTTGTAATTTTATTTATATATGAGGTACTCAGTAAATTCATTTTAAATAAATCTCAGCGGAGATTTCTTGAATAAGCACTTATTGCAAACTCAAACACAATCAAAATAGCGTAATGGTTTCTATAATTTATTTCCTTTAATCAGTAAACTTATATTAGGTTATTCGTATTATTTGGATTCATTCATCCTGAATATTATTTTCACAATGTTTCAGTCCATGTAATCTCTGACCTTCTTCAGGTGTGTCTTGTCAGACTTGGGAATGTTTCTGTCACACTCGCGAATTCGGACGGTATTTCGATCGGAACCCTTTATTGACTTCACGGGGGTAGCGTGCTCTTTTTCTGTCAGCCATGACTGGGTAGAGGTCCTAAGTAATTCACAATTTTATTTTTCAGTCACCCACTGTGATGCTTGAACCTTCAACCTTCAGGAGAATATCACTTTTTACAATTGATTTTTCCATGTGCGACGGGTCTGAGTTCAACAGAAACACTCCCGAGTTCGACAAGATGCATCTGACGAAGGTCAGAGGTTATATTGACCAAAATGTTGTGAAAATCACACTCAAGATGAAAACAATAGTCCGATGAATCCAAATAATACGAATGACCAATCCTCATCTCAAAAATTTAGAAACATTAGATTAGGTTGGTGCAAAAATAATATTGTTTTTGATGTTCAACTATATATATATATATATATATATATATATATAGCATTATTTTTGCACCAACCTAATATTAAAAGAACAGAACCTTCATTTAGATACAGATTAACTAAGTTATACCACAGAAAATAATATAGATAGTAAAATAAAAAAAAAATCAATTAATAAAAACAAAGAAACACTCATTTCATATACGCATCCAACATTTTGAATTCTAACGACTATATCTATTCCAAAAAGAAACATATCTTTTTAAATTCTAATGGCTATATGTTTTTCAAAAAATAAGTCTCACTCACTCCATGCCATGCACGCTATACACATTTTGAATGCTAACAGCCATTTTTTTTTTCTTTTTTGAAATAGAACAAAATTATCCATTTCACATTACAAGCACAACAAATATATTTTCAAATATTGTACTGGTATTTTATTTCTTCAAATCACTCATCCCGAGGAAGTTTTGAAATAAAGACGAAACACTGATGAACATATAAAAGAAAATCCAGTGATTTTTTTTTTTTTTTTTTTTTTCAGAATAACTAACAAAGCAAGAAAGGTGTGAAACAAACATTCGACAAGTAAATATTATCAAAAGCAAGATAAGTTACTCTTCTACCTACTTGGTAGAATTTTTTGTGTTTTAACTTATTTTAAAGTGTTTTTTATTTTAAAATGAAGTTAGTATAAAGACCATCATTTTGTTTTTTGTTCTAACTCAATACGCTTTATAATACATTACATTTTTAAGTAAAAAAAAACACTTTAAAATCAGTTAAAGCACCCAGACTTATCCAGATTGGTAAAAGAGTAAATTAGCTTGCTTTTAATAACATTTATTTGTTATTTATTTATTTATTTATTTATTTTTTTATCTGTTTTAGTGATTTTGGAAAATCACAGAGAATCTACTTGAGTTTTCCTTAAATTTTTTTTTAAGCAACGTTAGGTTGATATGCCATCTCATAGCTTGGCGTTTGAAACAAATTTGACAGTTTTTGGAAAGAAAAGGGGGGAAAAATGTCATATCTTGGCCAATAATTAACATATTCACAAAATTCACAATGTAACTTTTAAAATAAATCACCGGAGCTTCTAGTTCATGCAGCTTCCATAATTCTCTGGATGGTTGGTGTTTTTCTCAATTGTACTCCACACATAATAGTCCAAGGAGTTGTAATCACGTGAATTTGGGATTGGTGAAAGCATAGAAATTCTTGTACAGCAACTTCTGGGTTTTCAGAACTGTCTCCTATTGCTGCACATATGGCCTTTCCACAGTCAACCCTCACCACTCAGCGCTTAGCAATATTAGAGAGTTAAAAATTCAATTAAAAATACTTATATAGGTGTTCAGGGGTGTGAGCAGGGGTTTCTTAGGTTTTCAATTGTCCCAAACAACCCCATTGTGTGAATCCCTATAGTTGTAGTCAGTTGATCCATTAACTAATTAATAATTGACTTTGCTGTAAATTGATAATTTTCTCTTTTTTTTGCAGGAAAAGAATGATAAATTTGTCAAGATTTTGTTAGACAACGGTAAGTTCTACACTTTAAAAAAAAAATTATTTACAAATTGAAAAACATTTACATCTTCCGACTTTTATTTATTTATAAGTGCAAAAGACATTAAAAAATTATTTGTAAATTTAGAAAGCAACCAAAGATACGAACATTAAAAGACTAGTTTTTTTTTTTTTATTTCTGTGTTTTGTTTATCAATTGTGTTGAGAGAAAAAGAACTATCAATAGCAAATATTATATAGAATTATGAGTGTATTTGAAGGTAGAAATTACCAAAAAACGGCCACAAATGAAGAAAAAACAAAGTACTTCTTCATCAAGGCAATGAACTGTGTCATAAGTTGATTATGACGTCGACAGAACTACATGACATGGATTGCACTTCGAATTGCTTATATGCACACTCTGTTCTTCAGATCTATCCTCCCAACCAGTGACTGCTGGCGGTTTGCAGGCCTCAAAATATTGCTTCAGGAAAAAAGATTTGGCTTCAATGAAAAAAGGATATTGGAAATTTTGAGGCCAATGCTAAATCATTCTAAAAAAATAGAAAGACGGTTTGTTCAAGAAACATTTGAATCGGTGTACAGCCGTAAAAGAAGTCTATGTTGATGAATAAAGTTGAATTTTGGTGTTTTATTATTTAGACCGGTTGTGATACTCTGGACCCCCCTCTCCCACCTCTCCAGAGTGTTAGGAAGTGATTCATAAAAAAGAGGAAAAACGTGTCGGAAGTAAAAAAAAAAAAACAAAACTAAAAAAACAATGGGAACACAAAGATGGTTGGAAATAAGACAGTAAGTCATTTTCCACTTATTGGTCACTTTTAAACAAAAGATTGGAAACGGGATTTCTGATTTTTCAGTCGATAAATTTAGGAGTAAGAGTTGGTTTTAGGACAGTTTTTGGTTTGGAACAGTTGGCAATAGGTTATGTCTCAGAGCATGAGAAGATGAATTCATCAACTGACTGACATTGATGGCTTTGACAGAACTAAGGTGTGGATGTTAGTCTTTCGAGGGTTGTTTATCATGATGCTATCACACCATATACACACACACAGTACAACTGATCTGCAATCGTCAATGTGTCAGAGTTTGTTAACTTTTGTGAGTTTGTGTTCTATTTTTTTTATATTTGTGAGCCAGTGCTCGCACCTTTGGCAATCACCAATGTGAAAAATGACAACACGGTCTGAATGAAAATAAAAAGAATAGAAGATGAATGATAAAGTGAGTCACGGTATACGCTGTTGGGATTGGCAGTTGTTGAGATGTGGCACATGTGATTTCACTCTGGGACTTATTGTATTTTACACTTTTATGTATCTGATGAAGGTAAAAATGATCAAAACGTATGAATTAAATAAGACCAAGTTGAATGTTTTGGTTAAAAAAATGCTATTTTGTGTTATATAGAAAGTTTGTTTATTTTTTTATGAATTTAGGTTTATTGCCAAAGAAAGAACTGATGGCCATGAACAGAAAAAAGAATATGCAGTTAACCAGTGCCGAAGATGTTCCAGAAGGTAAAAACCAAATTCTTGTTAACCCCCCCCCCCCACCTTAGTTTCATTTTATTTATTTTTTAAAAATAATCATGGGGTAAATATTTGGTATCTATATAATTGTTGTATTCATCCCAGTTAGTATCATGGCTTATTTTATTTTTCAGTTGTTGCCTTCCACCCCAGGTACACATATGCACACATGGAATTAGATAGAATGTGATTTTGGCAATCAGGATAATTAAAAATAAAAGAAAAATGTCCCTTATCTTCACCAATTCTCTCATCCCCATTTTAGAGACAAGATGCTGAAAGACAAGATGCTGTACTTTGATCGGAGCCAATAGTCGCGTTCTTGTTTACAGTTTTTACTTAATGACTCATCCAAAATGATGTGAACTGCTTATCGTAGGTTGTTGTATTAATTAAAACCAGACTCAGCACCCGCAAGATCGATGCTGCATTTATATTCTGTTGTCACCTAATCTGTGCACATCCTCGCCACATCTATAGCATGGCATTCTGTGCTTCGACCTATTCTTTACTGCATGCACGCACGGGCACACACACACACACACACACACACACACACACACACACACACACACACACACACACACACACTAGGATACCACCTGGCATTGCCCAGTCGTAAAATATTCTTAAATATATTTCATGCAGATTTTATATTATTATAGAGTCAGTTCTCTATTATTATATTGTACCCAATATGTAATAGTGATTCCAAAAGTTATAAAAAAAATATATATATGATTTGGATACCATCAGCTAGAATCAAAACCAAAACATATAGCACTCTAGTATTAGTTGCTATTATCTGAGCTAAGTCCATATGCTGTGTCGAAAACTTGAAAAATCAATGTAGTTGAACTTATAAATGTATATTTGTGCATTCAAATAAGATACATGTTTAGTTGACTTATACCTGCCAAGTTCTAATTTCTCGACTTTGACCCCTTAGCAGCTATTTTTACCAGCTGAAACCAACTCACTTGTCTCTCTCTCTCTCTCTCTCTCTCTCTCTATATATATATATATATATACATATATATATATATATATATATATACACAAACACACACACACAGTCTGGTACATACCTGAGTGGAAAGCAAATAAATTGCATTTTTCAATTTACTATTAACTGCTTAATGCTAAATGAATTAAATTCTGACAAAGTAGTTAAATCTATAAAAACAGTGGCCGTGCAGATGTCCAGCTCACTTTAATAATCATGTATGCAAATTTAATTTTACGAGCAAAGAAAGGGAGGCTTAATCTTAACTGCTTTGATCAATGTGGAGTTTCTCATTATATTAGACAATTGCTAATCAATTTGGGCAATCCCCTTTTATGGGGAGCTGGTTTTCCCCACAACATCTTGGGAAAACGAAAAAAAAAAAAAAAAAATCCTGCTCCGCAATAAATAAAATACTTAACTGATAATAATAATAATAATAATAATAATAATAATAATAATTCAGATTACTATATTCGTCTTGGTTGTTATTTTCACAATATTTTGGCTGATGTAATCTCAGGCCTTCTTCATGTATATCCTTGCAAACTTGGAAAATTTTCTCTTAAACTGGGACCCTTTTCTTTTTTCTCTTACATCTGGTCATTCTTATCTGTAAGCAAGTCAAGGATCTGAAAAGTTCCCTTCAAACGTTGCTATTAACTTTGTTATCTTTAGCAACGCCACCACATCTTCTTCTAAATGTTTTCAACATATCTTGAAAAGCCGTAATTTGTACTACAGTAGAACCCCAGTATAAGGCATTAAAAATTAGTAACAAAATACAGTACAGTATATAATACACATGTATATAATCAAATAACATTATAAATAACACTGTAAGGCGGGGAAAATACTGTAACCAGGATCTGGAAAAACATTGTATCTCGGGGTTCTACTGTAGTATTTTCAAGTTAAATTCAATTTTTATGATACATTTGTTTATTAATTTGTTAGGTGAAAGTACAGAACAGTTACAAAATACCTTACCCCGGGGTTCTACGGTGTTTGGATTACTATTCTCATCTTATGATGTTTCTGAATTTTTGAAATATTATTTAGATTCATCAGACTACTGTTCTCATCTTGAGTTTGATTTTCACGTTTCAGTCGATGTAACATCCGACCTTCTTCGAAATTCCATCTAAATTTCTAAGTTTAGCAGAAACATTCCCAAGTTCGACAAGATAAACCTGAAGAAGTTCGGAGGTTATATCGACCAAAACATTGTGAAAATGACACTCAAGATGAGAACAGTAATCCGTTGAATCCAAATAATACGAAAATTCTCATCTTGGTTGCTAGTTTCACGTTATGGCTAACATAACCTCTGACCTTTTTCAGGCGCTTCTTTTTGAAATCGAGGATCTTTATATCTGTTGCAATATTTTTCGTATCCTGTGAGGGTATATATTTAATTGCCGCCCACGTCGGCAATATTTGGCACAAGGCCTGGAAAGTGGGATACCTGCAGGCTCCCCTAAAGGAGGGGCACTCCTGCAATTTTAAAAATTGCCTGAGTAACCCCGTCGGCATTCCCCAGTCGGGGCGCCTCAGGCAGCAAGCAATAAACTTGCCCCACCGGAAAGCCCGGTGGCAAGGCCTGGGAGGGTGGACCTCCTAGGTATTACCCAGCCGGTGTACCTCAGTCCAACAGGTGCTGGGCCGGTTCCCGGCCCCTCACCTGTCGGGCTGAGTGTCAAGTGACGAATCCTTGACTTGTACTACCCTGTCTCCATGCAGCCGAAGCCGCTAGAGACATCCCATCAGCATGGAACACTAATGGGGTATATCCTGTGAGGGTATGATTACAAAAAAATGGAAGGTTCTATTTATAGGCAGAGGTAATAAGAACTAACCAATCAGATGAAACTAGGCTTTGCTACTGACCAATCAGAAACTGGAATCAATCCATAAAACATACTGGATGTTTTAAAATTCTGACAAATTCTCATCTTCATGCGAGAAAGAACTTTGCTCTTTGTCTCAGGACTTCTTCTGATTGACTACCTTTTTTTTTTTTTACAAAGGAGTCACCACGTATCAATGCCCAGAGGCCACTCGAGGATAAGGGTTAATGAGTGTACAGTGGTCAAGGGGAACATGTCAGTCATCGTTAGTAATGGAAATTTGGTAAATTGGATTACTTAAGGGGATGGCTCATCAAGAATTTGGAAACTGACTACAATATGGTTGTCTTCAAGTCCACTTGAAGACAACCATATTGTAGTCAGTTGGAAAGCAGGAAAACGGAACAGAGTTCCACAGGTGTGCAGTTCTAAGAAAGAAGCTTTGTTCATGGAATCTACATTTAGATTTAGGTACAGATAAAGTGTGGGGGAAATTATTAATAGTGGTTTCAGCTAGAAGAATGTTTTTCATTAGAGCTCAGACAAGCGTTTGCCATGAAAATAACGATAAAGCAGAGATAGGCTCTTGTGACGTCTCTTCTGTGGGAAAGAGGAAGAGGTTCCAAGGAAGATAAAAGAGCATCCCCCACTAAGCTACAAAGTCTATTTTGAACTCTGTCAAGGCAGGATAAGCTGCTTCTAGCAGCTACTGCCCAGATGTGGCAACAGTACTCCATCCTTGGACGCACTTGGCTCTTATACATGTAAAGAATTGCATCAGCAGTGAGATATCTACTGGAACGGTAGAATGATCCTACCATTTTCCCAGCAGCCCTGGCAACAAATTTGATGTACATGTTCCATCTGAGATCAGGAGTAAAGGTCAAGCCCAGACGTTTGTCAAAACATGAAGCCTCCTACTGGAAATACTATTCTTTGCCTGCAAGCTTTTACAATTAGCTTCTCTGGATTGATACTGCCATTTTGTTTGGAAGAATATTTCTTTTTTTCTTTGTTTCTGAAAGTAAAATGGCTTGCAACTAAAAAATATCCAACTTAGGAACTTATACGGGATACCGCAGTGAGCCCTTTATTTAACATACAGGACAGATTCTTTCTTTTTTTATTTTCTTGCAAACTTGGGAATCTTTCAATTAAACCCTGGAACCTATACAGATTTTTTAACATAACTACCTATTTAATTTGTTAGGTAAATTCTTCTTTTCCATCAACCATAACTAGATAGAACAAGTAATTATGTTATTTATGATTATTAATCACCTGTAGTAAGGATTGAACCTTCCAACTTCCAGAAGATTGTTACTTAGGACTGATTGTTAGTCAGTACCTTTATCCGTTGTGCCATGGATCAATGTGGACTGAAAGTAGACCCAAGATGAGAGTAGTAACCTGAATAAAAAAAAAAAAAAAATGCATAACTAACTTGGATTAAATAATTGATCAACTCATTACATGAAAAAAAAAAAATGCATAACTAACTTGGATTAAATAATTGATCAACTCATTACATGAAAAAAAAAAATGCATAACTAACTTGGATTAAATAATTGATCAACTCATTACATGAAAAAAAAATGCATAACTAACTTGGATTAAATAATTGATAAACTCATTACATGAAAAAAAAAATGCATAACTAACTTGGATTAAATAATTGATCAACTCATTACATGAAAAAAAAAAATGCATAACTAACTTGGATTAAATAATTGATCAACTCATTACATAAAAAAAAAAAATGCATAACTAACTTGGATTAAATAATTGATCAACTCATTACATGAAAAAAAAAATGCATAACTAACTTGGATTAAATAATTGATCAACTTATTACATGAAAAAAAAAATGCATAACTAACTTGGATTAAATAATTGATCAACTCATTACATGAAAAAAAAAATGCATAACTAACTTGGATTAAATAATTGATCAACTCATTACGTGAAAAAAAAAATGCATAACTAACTTGGATTAAATAATTGATAAACTCATTACATAAAAAAAAAATGCATAACACACTTGGATTAAATAATTGATCAACTCATTACATGAAAAAAAAAATGCATAACTAACTTGGATTAAATAATTGATCAACTCATTACATAAAAAAAAAATGCATAACTAACTTGGATTAAATAATTGATCAACTCATTACATGAAAAAAAAAAAATGCATAACTAACTTGGATTAAATAATTGATCAACTTATTACATGAAAAAAAAAATGCATAACTAACTTGGATTAAATAATTGATCAACTCATTACATGAAAAAAAAAAATGCATAACTAACTTGGATTAAATAATTGATCAACTCATTACGTGAAAAAAAAAATGCATAACTAACTTGGATTAAATAATTGATCAACTCATTACATAAAAAAAAAATGCATAACTAACTTGGATTAAATAATTGATCAACTCATTACATGAAAAAAAAAATGCATAACTAACTTGGATTAAATAATTGATCAACTCATTACGTGAAAAAAAAAAATGCATAACTAACTTGGATTAAATAATTGATCAACTCATTACATGAAAAAAAAAAATGCATTACTAACTTGGATTAAATAATTGATCAACTCATTACATGAAAAAAAAAATGCATAACTAACTTGGATTAAATAATTGATCAACTCATTACATAAAAAAAAATGCATAACACACTTGGATTAAATAATTGATCAACTCATTACATGAAAAAAAAGAAATGCATAACTAACTTGGATTAAATAATTGATCAACTCATTACATGAAAAAAAAAAATGCATAACTAACTTGGATTAAATAATTGATCAACTCATTACGTGAAAAAAAAAATGCATAACTAACTTGGATTAAATAATTGATCAACTCATTACATGAAAAAAAAAATGCATAACTAACTTGGATTAAATAATTGATCAACTCATTACATGAAAAAAAAATGCATAACTAACTTGGATTAAATAATTGATAAACTCATTACATGAAAAAAAAATGCATAACTAACTTGGATTAAATAATTGATCAACTCATTACATGAAAAAAAAATGCATAACTAACTTGGATTAAATAATTGATCAACTCATTACATGAAAAAAAAAATGCATAACTAACTTGGATTAAATAATTGATCAACTCATTACATGAAAACAAAATGCATAACTAACTTGGATTAAATAATTGATAAACTCATTACATGAAAAAAAAATGCATAACTAACTTGGATTAAATAATTGATAAACTCATTACATGATAAAAAAAATGCATAACTAACTTGGATTAAATAATTGATAAACTCATTACATGAAAAAAAAATGCATAACTAACTTGGATTAAATAATTGATCAACTCATTACATGAAAAAAAAATGCATAACTAACTTGGATTAAATAATTGATCAACTCATTACATGAAAAAAAAATGCATAACTAACTTGGATTAAATAATTGATCAACTCATTACATGGAAAAATAATGCATAACTAACTTGGATTAAATAATTGATCAACTCATTACATGAAAAAAAAATGCATAACTAACTTGGATTAAATAATTGATCAACTCATTACATGAAAAAAGAAATGCATAACTAACTTGGATTAAATAATTGATCAACTCATTACATGAAAAAAAAAATGCATAACTAACTTGGATTAAATAATTGATCAACTCATTACATGAAAAAAAAATGCATAACTAACTTGGATTAAATAATTGATCAACTCATTACATGAAAAAAAAAATGCATAACTAACTTGGATTAAATAATTGATCAACTCATTACATGAAAAAAAAAATGCATAACTAACTTGGATTAAATAATTGATCAACTCATTACATGAAAAAAAAAATGCATAACTAACTTGGATTAAATAATTGATCAACTCATTACATGAAAAAAAAATGCATAACTAACTTGGATTAAATAATTGATCAACTCATTACATGAAAAAAAAAATGCATAACTAACTTGGATTAAATAATTGATCAACTCATTACATGAAAAAAAAATGCATAACTAACTTGGATTAAATAATTGATCAACTCATTACATGAAAAAAAAAATGCATAACTAACTTGGATTAAATAATTGATCAACTCATTACATGAAAAAAAAAATGCATAACTAACTTGGATTAAATAATTGATCAACTCATTACATGAAAAAAAAATGCATAACTAACTTGGATTAAATAATTGATCAACTCATTACATGAAAAAAAAATGCATAACTAACTTGGATTAAATAATTGATCAACTCATTACATGAAAAAAAAAACCCCCTGTTATTCTGATTTAAAAAAAACAAAAAAAAAAACTTCTTTCTTTACAGTTGGTATCATGTCCGATGATGATGAAGATGATGATGAGCGAGTAAAAGAAAAGAAAGCTGCAAAACTGTCGCTGACGATTGATATCAACACCATCTTTGAAGAATTCCGTGCTTTTCCTCAAATGTTATCGCCATTGCCAGCGGACAAGGAGGTAAGCACTATCCCTCTTTCACTGTTATTTGATGGAAAAGGAGGGGGGTAGTATCGTCTCCTTTGATTAGTCGATGAGAAAATGGACCTTGAGTTTAATTTTGGTAGACTTTATAATTATGAGGCAAAGTTTGCGCAATTACCAGCTGCACCTCTCCTGAATCGGTGCTGCCTTAATCCAGTAGCAAGTAGAAGTGCTAGATGACAAGAAGCAATGCCGAGACAAGCGGAGGGCATATAAACCACCTGGAATTCCCAAATGATCACCCATTTTAGTACTGATCAAGCTCAACGTTGCTTAACTTCAGTAATCTAACAGGAACCTGTGTGCGTTAGCGTGATTATGTCGTACATACAGAAATGTAATCTCACTTTATACGTTGCATGATAAAAAGCTTAACAATATGCAATGTTCACCATCACGGCAAATATCTGGCAAACGTAATAAATAGGGGCTATGACAACAGCATATTCTTATCATTGTTTTGACTCTCGAGTATATATTCAACACAGTTAGACACAGTTAATTAACCGAGAAGCACATCACTCTACATAAAAGCATATAAGATATTAACGGCGACACACTCAAGAGTTAAAACTATCTGGTGGTGTCCATTATGGGTAGTCATACACACTGCATACTATTAGTACTCCTGCTGATTCTGTGGTATCACGATATTGCTCTCTGAGAATGTTATCTTACATCGTAATATTAGTACTAAGAAGACTCCATGATGTACATAAGTTTCGGTCTCACAACAATTATATAATTTTTTTTGTCTTTATTCTGCTGGTGGTATTGACCACAAGAGATAGACCCCTCATGGAGAAAGAGGCAAAGTATATGTTTAATCTTGTTGATGTTTGTTGTAAAATATTTTGAATAGGTGTTTGTTCATGTTTATTGAAAAAAAATTATTATTTTATCAAGTTATTTTAAAAATTTAGAAAACCAAATGATATTAAATAATTTTTTTTTATTAAATGAATAAAATAATTTTTAAATTATTATTTTTTCCTGAGACTTTCACTGGTATAGTAAATAAATTATTAAAAAAAAATATTTTCAAACAAAAAAAAAAAATTACTAAAAAGAAGTTTTATTTTTTTATTTCTAATAAAGAAATGTTTTCCTTCCGGACCCCAACCTTGGGTCCACATCATTTGGTGTTTTTAAATTTTTCAAATAACTTTAGGAAATAATTTGTCAATGATACTCCTATTAGTTTATCATTTTTATAACTAGAATGCTTTCTTTTAATTACTTATAAGAAACAATTTGCTTTTTGGCATAAAAAATTATTCCCCCTTCCCCCCAAAAAAAGGATGGAAACATCAACCTAAAATATAATGGGTAACAGTTTTCTGATAAATACTGCTTGTCTATTTCTGAATTCAAACTTGATAAACCATAGAAGTGAAATATCAACTTTTTGTAAACATAACATAACTTCCCTTTTGGATAACTATATACATAAAAAAATAAATCAACGAATTAAATGTAGTGTAGAGGGAATTTTTTGTTTCTGACTTTGCAGAATATGATTGAATTTTGAAAAGGAGGAAAAAAACCCCAATAACATCAATGTTTGGTGCATTTTAAGTCAGGAAGCCATTATCTTCACACAACCTGATCTGGAAAACACCAGTATGTTTTTCATTGAATGACATTCTTGACCGAAATTTAAACAATTTAGACTGAAGTTTATTTCAATTCAATTCAGTTTATTTGGCAAGAAATTAAACAATCGTGCTTCAATTGCCTCAAGGATGCAGTTGTCCAGCATCTGTCGAAATTCACCTTCAATTATTGTGTTGTTGATGCATGTATTATCTTTCTTATAAATCTATTCCAAAATCCAGGGATTCTGATTGAGAAAGCATTCCTCCTTCAGTTCAATTGAAATTGGCGGTGATATTTTTTTTTTTATATTTTATTTTTTTTTCTTTTTTAACAAGGGAATCACCACTTATCAAGACCCCAAGGCCACCCGTGGATAAGGGTTAATGAATTTAAGGTGGGGCTGTAGTGATCATTAATGGTGTAATTTGGGTAGAATTTCATTATTCATGAAGATGGCTCAACAAGAACTTGTTTATGTTGAATTTGAAGGCTATCATGTTGTATTCAGTCAGGAAGCAGGCTAGCAGAATGGTGTTCCACAGGTGGTCAGTTCTGGGAAAGAAGCTTTGTTCATGTTAAAATTTAAAAATATATATTAAAGAAAACTTTATTTACAGAAATGTTAAAAAAATAAATTTTTAGAATTATTTCTGTGTGAATATATTTTTAATATTAAAAAAAATTTAAAGAAATGTAAACCATGTAGTTTAAATTACTTTTTGAAATAAAATATTTCCATATGAATATATTTTAAAAATTAAAAAAATATTTATAGAAATGTAAAAAATAAAAGTTTATTATTTTTCATGATAAAACAAGAAGTGCTTCTACATGGTCTCATATTTTGTTTCATGCTAAGTGACTTCCGTTCTGTATTTAGCTAAACCGAGTCCACTTTTGACGTCGTAACTTTGTGTGCTGAATTTTTTAATTTATCTGGATTGTGATTTTTTTTTTTTTTTAACAATTTCATGTGACATTTTTGGGCATGAGTTAGTCTATAATTCAATGTTTGTTTTCTAAATATGATGAAAAATCCATAAAAATATGTAAGAATTGTTTTTATTTTTTTTATAGAGTGAACAGGATTCTTCAATGGATGGTTCTGAAAAATCTGACAACGATTTGGCAAAACTTCTAGAATTAGAATTCCTAGGGACTTCAGAGTTGCCAGAAGAAAATGCAGAGGAGAATCAGACAAAAGCAGAGTCTGTTAACTCCCAGAACAAATCTGACTTGCCAACCGTTTCACCAGCTTCTTCTTCAACAAATGCCGTCTCAAAGTCAAATGCTGATGAAGCACCATTAAAACAATCGGCTTCGAACATGCTGAAATCAGTCGCAGTTGGTCATTCGTCATCTGACAAGATTGAATTAGTTTCTCTCGGTAACTTATCTGATACAGATGAAGAGAACTTTGAGCCTCCACAGAAGTCAACACCATTGGCGCCAGTTTTACCAAAGAAGACATTGAGCAATAGTGAAAAATTTCTTAGTAATTTATCATCAGATTCGGATTCTGACGATGAAGAATTGAAGACGTCATCACAATCAACACATTCATCCTGCATCACAATGACTAAAGAACCGGCTTATCGAAAACCTGATCCTTCCATAGATTGTACTCTGAAAAATTTAGATCAAAATCTCCAACCAGAATCGGGAAAACTTTGCAACTCGCAACTAAATTTTGGCGAAACATCAAGCTTGACTTCCGAAAAATACAAAGAACAATCGATCAAAGTAGATTCTGTTGGCGATCCGGTCAGGACAGTTGTTTTGGACAAACAAAACCACAACACGGATCATAGTTTCGATCTGTTCAAATCCAGTGTAAAAATGGCAGATTCTTTGAATCCAACACACACACCTGACACTACTTCAGTGGGAAAAGATTTAAATCTACATAACAATATGAAACGGACACAGTTAGACATGATGAATCTATTTGGTAGTGAATATCTCTCTTCATCTAGTGATGATGACGATGATATGAATTCCCAGGCAGCACTCGTCGATGACAGAACGCCCCAGGCAGCACCCGTCGATGACGAAACGCCCCAGGCAGCACCCGTCGATGACGAAACGCCTCAGGCAGCACCCGTCGATGACGAAACGCCTCAGGCAGCACCCGTCGATGACGAAACGCCCCAGGCAGCACCCGTCGATGACGAAACGCCCCAGGCAGCACCCGTCGATGATGAAACGCCCCAGGCAGCACCCGTCGATGACAAAACACCCCAGGCAGCACCCGTCGATGACAAAATGCGTGAACCAGAATCCGTCGACGACAAAACAGAACCCGTCGACAACAAAATGCTCCAGGCAGAATCTGTCGATGACAAAACACTCCAGGCAGAATCCGTCGACGTCAAAATGCCCCAAGCAGAACCCATCAACGACAAAACACCTCAGGAAGGACCCGTCGATGACAAAACGCCCCAGGAAGCACCCGTCGATGTTGAAATGCCCCAGGCAGCACCCGTCGATGACGAAACGCCCCAGGCAGCACCCGTCGATGACGAAACGCCCCAGGCAGAACCTGTTGATGACAAAACGCCCCAGGCAGAACCCGTTGATGACAAAACGCCCCAGGCAGGACTCGTTGATGACAAAATGCCCCAGGTAGGAACCATCGATGACAAAACGCCCCAGGCTGGACCCGTCTATGACAAAACGTCCCAGGCTGGACCCGTCTATGACAAAATTCCTGAAACAGAAACCGTCGAGGACAAAACGTCCCAGGCAGGACTGGTTGACGACAAAACGCCCCAGGCAAGACCTGTCAATGACAAAACGCCTCAGGCAGAACCTGTTGATGACAAAACGCCAGAACCAGAACCCATCGATGACAAAACGCGTGAACCAGAATCCGCCGACGACAAAACAGAACCCCTCGACAACAAAATGCTCCAGACAGAATCTGTCGATGACAAAACACTCCAGGCAGAATCCGTCGACGTCAAAATGCCCCAAGCAGGACCCATCAACGACAAAACACCTCAGGCAGGACCCGTCGATGACAAAATATCTGAACTAGAACCCGTCGATTACAAAATACCTGAACTAGAACCCGTCGATGACAAAATACCTGAACTAGAACCCGTCGATGACAAAATACCTGAACTAGAACCCGTCGATTACAAAATGCTGGAACCAGCACCTGTCGATGACAAAATGCCCGAACCAGTACCCGTCAACGACAAAACACCCGGATTGGGACCCGTCGACGACAAAACGCCTCAACCAGTACCCGTCGATGGCAAAATGCACCAGGCAGTACCCGTTGATGACAAAATGCCCCAGGCAAAATCCGTCAATGACACAACGCCCCAGGCAGAACCTGTCGATGACAAAACGCTCAAACCAGAACCCATCAACGACAAAATGCTCCAGGCAGAATCAGTCGACGTCAAAACGTCCCAGGCAGGTACCATCGATGACAAAACGTCCCAGGCAGGACTTGTCGACGACAAAATGCCCCAAACAGGACCCATCAACGACAAAACGCCTCAAGCAGGACCCATTGACGACAAAATGCCCGAACCAGAACCCGTCGATGACAAAACGCTGGAACCAGAACCCGTCGACGACAAAATCCCCAAACCAGGACCCGTCGACGACAAAACGTCTGAACCAGGACCAGTTGATGGCAAAATGCCCCAGGCAGTACCCGTCGATGACACAATGCTCCAGGCAGTACCCATCGATGACAAAACGCCCCAGGCAGAACACGTCGATGACAAAACGCCCCAAGCAGTACCAGTCGATGACAAAACGCCCCAAGCAGTACCAGTCGATGACAAAACGCCCCAAGCAGTACCCGTCGATGACAAAACGCCCCAAGCAGTACCCGTCGATGACAAAACGCCCCAGGCAGAGCCCGTCAATGATACAACGCCCCATGTAGAACACGTCGATGACACAACGCCCCAGGTAGAACACGTCGATGACACAACGCCCCAGGAAGAACACGTCGATGACACAACGCCCCAGGCAGTACCCATCGATGACAAAACGCCCCAGGCAGAACACGTTGATGACACAATGCCCCAGGCAGTACCCGTCAATGACACAACGCCCCAGGCAGAACACGTTGATGACAAAACGCCCCAAGCAGTACCCGTCGATGACAAAACGCCCCAAGCAGCACCCGTCGATGACAAAACGCCCCAGGCAGAAAACGTTGATTACAAAACACCCCAGGCAGAGCCCGTCAATGATACAACGCCCCAGGTAGAACACGTCAATGACACAACGCCCCAGGCAGAACACGTTGATGACAAAACGCCCCAGGCAGTACCCGTCAATGACACAACGCCCCAGGCAGAACACGTCGATGACAAAACGCCCCAGGCAGAACCCGTCAATGATACAACGCCCCAGGTAGAACACGTCGATGACACAACGCCCCAGGTAGAACCCATCGATGACAAAATGCCCCAGGCTGTACCCGTCGATGACAAAACGCCCCAGACAGAACACGTTGATGACACAATGCCCCAGGCAGTACCCATCAATGACACAATGCCCCAGGCAGAATACGTTGATGACAAAACGCCTCAAGCAGTACCCGTCGATGACAAAACGCCCCAAGCAGCACCTGTCGATGACAAAACGCCCCAAGCAGCACCCGTCGATGACAAAACGCCCCAGGCAGAAAACGTTGATGACAAAACGCCCCAGGCAGAGCCTGTCAATGATACAACGCCCCAGGTAGAACACGTCAATGACACAACGCCCCAGGCAGAACACGTTGATGACAAAACGCCCCAGGCAGTACCCGTCGATGACACAACGCCCCAGGCAGAACTCGTCAATGACACAACGCCCCAGGCAGAACACGTCGATGACAAAATTCCCCAGGCAGAACCCATCGATGACAAAACATTCAAACGAGAATCTATTATTGTAAAGAAATTAATTAAACCGAAATCTCTCCTTGTTGATATAAGGAATGAACCCAAATCTGTTGTTGAGAAACTGATTCAACCAGTTTCTCCTGAGAAATCGATCGGACTGAAATCTGTTGTTGTCAAGAAGCCACTTGAGCTTGAATCTGGATTAGTCGTCAAGAAACCGCTTGAGCAAGAAGCTGTCATTGTAGACAATTTGCTTGAACCTGAGGCTGTTATTGTTGAGAAACCACTCGAACAGGAAGTTGTTGCAGTTGGAAAACCATTCGAACTGGATGCTGTCGCTGTCAAGAAAATGCCTGAACCGGAAGCTGCTATCAAAGAAATGAACCAATTAGTAATAAATGAACATCTTAAAACTGAAAATAGAGAAGAACTTAATAAATTTTCTACAATGACAGAAAATTCATCAGTTGTTGCTCCTGTTGAGAAAACGCCGCTCCAAATCTTGGAACCAGTTTCTCAGAACTCTGATTCTTGTTCACACTTTCTCGACGACAGTTTACAGACTTCTATTGTTCCTTCTCAATCGCAAATCTTAAACTGTGTGGCTGCAGACAAATCAGTTGATGGGCCAAAAACTCCGAAAAAGCAGGATAAAGTGACCTTATCTGTAGAGAATAATTCTCTTGCTAAAAAGACGAAAGTCCTTACAGAAACAGATATAAATAAAGTTGATCCCATGCAGTTGTCATCTTTCCAGTCTACGTGTAATGAAAATGGATCTCGCGACTGGGACAAGATGTTTTCTGCTACGGACATTCTTCTAAACCATAGCGGTCATGAGACCATAAATAGTTCGCTTTCGAGTGACAAAGAAAATGAAATGATGAACATATCTGACAGATCAATTGCTAACACAATGGATCCGATGAAACTTAGCAAGGCGGACACTGTCCCTAAACAGGCCTATGAAAATTTGTATTTCTTACAAGGCAAGTCAGCAGACGTACAAGATTCACAGAATATAAAGAATGATAAGAATCTTAGCAATTCTCAAAGCTCGTTTGAAAATAACAAAGATAACAAAGGTTTGGTTAATGATACTGAAAACATTCCAAAAAGAATCGGTAATGATTCCACGAAAGAAAATACCCAAACTATCCATAATTTTAATAAGGTTTTACAAAATGTTGAAATATCCAAAAGTTCAAGTACAAATATTGGAGAAATCGGTGCTAAATGTAAGAGTATGGGAATTTTAAGCAATAATCTAGAAAATGGTGACAAACAAAATAAATTATCTGAAAATTTAGAAAAGCCTGCTCTCCTAAAAATAAATTCTGTAAATAATGTTAAAGAATTTGGAATGGATGTTCGATTATCGGAAAGCAGCTTACATGTTGACAGTGAAAATCGATGTTTAGAGAGTCCCTTAATATCAGAAAGTGTAAAAGAAAATGCCGAAGAAAATGGTAAGGAATCTAAACATTCAATTGTTTTGCCTGAAAACGGTAATTCTGAATTATCACAAACTGTCACGAAAGAGAAAAATAAGGAATTAGAGTCGTCTTTGACAAAAGTTGAAATAATCTCGAATTCTGACTGTCCTAAAAATAATATTAAAGAGATTGTTGGAAATATTGAGGATTCTTGTGGTCTGCTTGAAGATGGTGAAGATCTTGAGTGTTTAGATATTAAAAGTGAAAATATTTCTTGTATGCCTGTGGCAGAAAAAAGTGATCACTTTGGTGTTTTGGTTACAAGAGAAGAAAACGGTAATAGCAAGGTCGAAGAAGCACCAGCTTTAAGTCGGATTACATCTGGAAACCCTTCTGAAGATGACCTTGATTCTTTGAATACTTCTGGAGATGGATTTTCATTTGAAGAATTCTCTGACTTGGAGCCACCTGAGTTGGCGCCGGTGTCAAACTCAAATCATGTAAATAATGTAAATATTAATGAGTTATTCGGAGATGATGATGATGATGTGAATCAACCGAATCTTGAATCTAAAGAAACGTTTAAAGTTTCAGAGGAAAAGAATCCAACATCAAGTCTTTCAAATAGTTCTCTCTGCAGAATGAATAATACGGATTCTGGTGGTGAATGTAATGATGAAATTCCGGTGCCATTAAATGTAAATAAAATTGAAGACGAGAAAGATTTGTCGACGGTGAACATAATGAAAAAACAATTTCTTTTTGATGAGCTTGATTGTACGAATCCCCGTAAAAAGAGAACGCCTGTCTTTAGGATGGCCATTGCTCCACCTAAAAGGCAATCCAAATTAGGCAGGGAACACACAGTGAATAATGATAGTTTAGGGAAGGCAAAAACTAAAGATTCTGTGATAAAATCTGTAAAGCACTCTTTTATTAAGTTTGTTGCGGCCAACGGCAAGACTTACTTACCTGCTGAATTACCAGACACTTCTGACCATGACACTCTCTCTCCGTCCATAAGGGAGGAAAAAAAGGATAGCTTTCCTGCTGACGAGGCCTCAAAGAACTCTGATCCACTTCCCGAAAATTCTTTACCCCCATCTGTCATAGATTTTTCCGAAAACACTGAACCCCTACAGCCAAAAAATCATTCCTTTTCCGAAAGCATTTTTGCGAGGGAAAGATTGGAGGAAAATAACCCCAACGAAATTCTTCAATGCATCAAAGAGTTTATCCTAGTCACTCGTCCCATTTCGCCTCTCCCCACAAGTCCGGTGAAATCAGCCCTGCCCCCCTGTGACCCTCTATCACCTCTGCCTAAAGAACAGACAATCATGCAGAAAAACGTATCAACCCCGACAAATTCCAACTGTGATTATCTCAAAGACTTTCTGCCGTTTTTAAGCACAGTCTCCCAACTCTCTCCCATCATAACCCCTCATAAGCTACGAGAAAAGAGAAGCAGAAAATGTTTGCTGAAAGACTTAGCGTCTGAGGAAGGGTTGGACATCGCTTCCAACGTTGTGCCAAAACCATTTCCGAAGAGTGTTGCTGCTGATACAAATTCTACAAAATGTCAAAGCAAAAAAGTCTGTCACTGTGTTTTGGATCCAGATTGTTCTTCACACATGCCACTGCCAAAATCAGATGCTGCTGAACCAAACTCTACCTCAAAAGTGGATTCTTCACAATCTTCTGCTGATAAAACGTGCCTCAATTCACAGCAAAGACTTCTACGAAAGACCAGGTGAGTGTTACGCAGCATTTTGCTTCATATTTTCCTGTATGCGCACATAAATATCTATATTGTATTTCTCTTTGTCTGTCTGTCTCACTTTTTCTTGGAAAATACTGGGCCGATTTGCCTGAAATTTGTATGAACCTTAAAGTGCAATGAATAAAGTATCATCGTACCCGTTCAATGCACGGTTAGGGATTAATAGGGATTAATCATCAGAAATACCATATTTACTCCAGAAGTTTTCCCAGAAACTACTGAGCTGATGTAACTGAAATTTTGTATGGAACTTTGATAAGGTACATACACAAAAAAACGAACATACACACATTTTTGCTTTTATATATATATATAGACTAGCGCGGGGGGTACACGGTGTTGCCCAGATGTTTAGAAGTGTGTGTGCTCGGGCAGGGGGTGTTAATCAAAACATAAGAATAAGTGAAGTAAATTTTTAAAAATCGTAAAAAAAACACAAAAAAAAACTAAACGATGTTAAATGTAAAAATGGGAAAAACAAAAAAAGAAAACGCGAAAAAGAAAACAGAAAGACGAATGTTAAAACTTTGTTAAAAAATCTGAAAAATAAAAACCAAAAAAAAAAAACACTGGCTTAAATAACCCTGTTTCAATATTAAAATTTAAAAATCGAAAAAAAAAAAGAAGACATCTCACACCACGATTCGAACCCAAAACCTTTAGATAATGAGGCCGTGCTCTAAGCAACTGAGCTAAGATGACATCAACGAAATTGTGTCGCTTTTTCAAATATTTAAAGTAAATCATGTACCGATGGTGTATGACGCATGCGTAGAAGCAGACGTCATGAGAGGACGGTTTTTGCTGGCCCCCCCCCCAGTAGAAAACTGCTGATTTCAGGGTGAAGGAATTAACGTTTTTGGCCAATTTTTCGATATTTGTCGCACGAAGGTTGTAACTTTAAAATGATACTGATCTGGCGAAAATCCGTGACCCGTGTTGAAAGTTTTTGCGAGACGTACAAACACACATACATACATACAAACAAACATACATACACACATTTTCGCTTTTATATATATATATATAGACTAGCGGGTGTACCGGGTGTTTGTAGGTGTGTGTGGTGTTAAATAAAAAAGAACCGGGGGGGGGGGGTCGAACCCGAAGACTTGAGGCAACGTTTGAAAATAAAATCGGCCAGCAAGAATGAGTTAGTGAAAGATGTTTGAATTTATTTAAGTAAGAACCAAATTGACAGGTGCACGCCCGGAAGTCGTCGAGCGTTACGATGATGACGACGTCAATGACCAGGTTTGTTTGTTATAAGTGAAGTAAAAAAAGAAAACAACGTTAAAACTTAAGCGGGAAAAAAACACAAAAAAAACTAACGTAAGGCAAACGAACGATGAAAACAGAAAAACGGACACGTGTAAAATGGCTTAAATAAGCCTGTTTCGATATTAAAATTGAAAAAAATCGGTGGATATCCGAGTGTTTTTGGGTGTATGGTCAGGGGTGGATAAGCGAAGTAAAAAAAAAAAACAGAATAGCGAACGTTACGTGAAAAATGGCTTAAATAACACTGGTTCAATATTTAAATTTAAAAAATCGAAAAAAAAAAAGACATCTCACACCACGATTCGAACCCAAAACGTTTAGATAATGAACCAACGTGCTAATCAACTGAGCTAACGCAACGTATATGAAATTTGTTCAGTTTTTCAACTATTTAAAGTAAATCAGGTCATGATGTCATCTGGCGCATGTGTAGAACCGCTTGTCGTCACGAGAAGACCGTTTTTGTTGACCCCCCCCCCCCTGTCGAAAATTGTCGATTTCGGGGTGAAAAAATGAACGTTTTTGGCCTATTTTTCAAGCGAAGGATGGGGCTTCAATATAATACCGAGTTTGTGAATTTTCGTCGTGTCTGTTGAAAGTTTTTAGCAGGCACACAAACATACACACATTTTCAATTTTATATATATATAGATGATAGGTTATGAAAAGGAAGGGTTGTAAAGAGATAGCTTCGAATTTGGGGGTATCAAAACCAAAGCAAAATATGATGAAAGTAAAAATAAAATAGATAAACCCCATAATTTATTATACCATACCTGTTCACACTGAAACACTTATCCCAATATTCTGTGGATCTATATTAAAAAACCTTGTTAAACTTTGTGACATATTTCCAATCTATGGAGGTCAGGTGCGAACGAACACCCCATAATTTTATTATACCATATTTCTTCAAACTGAAACATAATTATCAAAGTATACTTACGCAGATAGATATGAAAAGTCTTTATTAAAGTGTGTCCCTATTTCCATTCCATGGAGGTCATGCGCGAACGCAGACCCCACAATTTTATTATACCATCCCCATTTAAGTTAGAACATACTTATCAAAGTATTCTTATGTACATCTATATCAAAAACACTTGTAAATGTTTTTTTTTAATTTTTAAATTTTTTATTTCCATACTTTGTAGACCAGGCGCGAATGCAGACCCCAAAATTTTAATGAACCACCTTTCTGCCAGATCAAACATACCCATTCCTGTGTCTCGATACATCTTCTATCATTATATGTAATCAGTTTTTTAAAATAGTCAACCATATAGGAGTCTATTCGTGCCCAGACACACACACACACACGCAGACGTACAGCTTTATATTATATATATATATATATACACACACACACACACACACACACACACACACACACACACACACACACACAGAATGCATTATATCTTTTTAATTTTTGTTTGCATATTTTTTTAACTTATACAGAAAAAGAAATTAAAATTTAGTTGTAAGGCAGACAACTCCTATTAATATTCTTCAATTACAAATATAAGTTATCTTTTGTATCAGACCTTATTTTAACACGGTTATTTAAAAATGTGTCCACCATCTGTGCTAAGTAACTTTTTAAAATGAATTGTAGCAGAGTATGTTATTGCATTGTCAATAACATGGAACGACTAGTAGAAATGAAAATTGGCTATTGAGTAGCAAAATTCGATTTTATGTTTCTGTTTGAGATCATGGTTGATAATTTGTGTTATTTGGATTATTGTTCTCACCTTGAAAGTTATCTTCACAATATTTTGGCTGATTTAACCTCTGACCATATTCAGCTGTATCTTGTAAAACTTGGGAATCTTTCCAGAATTTCGAACAGAACCCTTTTTTTAATCCATTGAGGTAGCATGTTCTTGTTCTGTCAGCTATAACTGGATAGAAGTCATAAGTAATTTGTAATTGTATTCTTAATGTTGGCCCATACAATTCTAGTATCAGGGTTTGCACAAGTCCTTAAATTTTTACCTTTACCTTAAAAAAAAGCCTTATTCCTATTAATAGCCTGGTTGCCTGGCGTTGCCCGGGTGTTTGGATGTGTGCGTTGAGCAAAACAAAATAAAAAGTGGTAGTAGGCAGGCAGGCTTGAACCCGTAATGCGAAGGTGGAAAAGAAAGTGAAAGAAAATCTGACGTCTTACCGCTACTCCATGACGCGACCAGAAGTTTGGAACATTAAAAGTAGGCAAAGTCAATCCAATTGAACGACGGCTTGCAAAAATGGTTTGCAAAATATCGACCCCTCCTTGTAGAAAATTGACCGGTTATGGGTGAAGGAATTAATGTTTATGGCAAATTTTTTGTCTAAGATGTCGGACTTCAAAATGATACCAAATTTGTGAAAATCCGTTGCCACTGTCGAAAGTTTTAGCTAGACATACAAACCTACATATATGCATACCTACATACATACATTTGAACAGACAGGTGAGATTTATATAATAGATTACCTTGAAAAGACCTTGAAATTCTTATTCTTTATGTCCAATAAAAATTTGCGTCAAAATATTAAAAAATAAAACGTAAATAAATACTATTAAACTATTTTTTAAGCATTAATAAAAATACCATTAAAATATATTTTTAAATAGTGAAAATATAATCGAAATACATTGTTCTGAAATTACATTGTATTATTGAGAATACAAGGGTTACATCCCTTTTTCATGAAACTATCTTATGTTTTCCATAGTACAATAACAATTCAAAACTTAAAAGTAAAACGAACACAGGGTAGACAAATCTACAAGGGGAAATAACTTGGTTGGCCAAATTTAAGTGGGTCAGGGAATGTAACCATGATTGTCAACAGACATATTGTTTTATATGAAAATGATTTTTCCTGTTGTAAATTTTTTTTTTTTTTTCATTGTTTACATAACAAATTTTGTTGTGAAAACATGAATTTTGTCTGGAGATGGCTTTGAAAAGCCTTGAAAATGTCTATGAACCCTTAGTATGCATTTTTGAAGCTTTAAATCTATTTTTTTTTTTATATGAATTCTTACTACATCCAAGTAATAAGATACTTACCTAAAGTACTAGGTAAAATTCAGTTTTAACAAATTCTATTCTACAAATCTGGCCCCTATAAAAGTAGCTCTTTATGCCTCAGTAGACAATATGTCTTGTCAGGGGGAAACAAAAATAATTAAAAAAAAAAGAAAAAAATACCACAGATTCAACTCCTCACTTTTGATGCATCCTATAAATCTGGCCTACATCACAGTAACCCCCTATGTCTCAATGGCAGTATTCCTTATTTGGGGGTTAAACAAAATTAAAAAAGGTAAAATAAGAGAAAGGAGGTTGATATACCATGATATAGACAAAACAAAAGGAATCCTTGATACGCTGTCGCCATAAAATTGCTTTAAAATAATTGGAGCAACGGCATGTCTGTTCACATTATATCGAAAATTATGTGGGTTAGTACAGTCAGGGAAGCAGGAAACAAGGCGGAAATTCCAGAGTCTAGCAATCTGAGGAAAGAACCTATAAGAGTAGAAGGCTTTCTGTCATCTGGGGACCTCAACAGTGAGGGGGTGGGGTTTTGCTGCTTGTCGGGTTAGTCAGGATTTTTTACATTGAGGAGGTACAAGTGCTATGAATTCATCAGAGCACATTCCATTAAAGCACTTGTGAAACAAGCACAAGGTTGCAACACTGCAGTGATGCGACAGAGGTTGCAGCTTGGTCAGACTTATTAGATTTGAGACTTTTTGGATCTTGTCTAAAAGCAAGAAAGAAAGGGTAGATGCACCAGCCCAGATATGCTCTCTGGTGTGAATAATTTTCTAGCACAGTAGAGGGAGCCCACTTTTTTGCAGCTTCTACATGTCTTCATGTTGAGGTCGATGAAAACCTCATTTCTTATCGGACAAAATTGGAATGAAACAGCACTGTGGAACCAAACGAACCAGTTCACACTTTTGGTTTTAATATTTAGATTTCACAATATTTTCTAGGGTTTTTTCAATACAAACATCCCTTTTTTCCTCTTTCCTTTTTTTTTTTCTTTCCTGTTTTTCTTCTTTTTTTTGTGAATATCTTGATGGTACCTATCTTCAAATTTCAGATCATTACGGCGTATACTTCCCCCAACCGCCACCCCCCATGCAAAGAATCCTAGGTTGGATTCAACAACAGAAACCAACAAAACAGAACAGAAAGAGCTTCCAAAGATTTTGACAGCCGCTCAACTATCTTCGTCGTCTTCCAAACCTAAAATGGTAGATCGTCCTTGGGAGGCAAATTCAAACGCGGTTGGAGAAGAATTAGGTGGACCAGCAAAGGAAATTTCGGATCCATTAAAACCGGAGAAAATGTCAAGCATTGACAATTCTGATGACGGCAAGAAGAGAGTGAAATCGGTCCGGAAACGGAAATTGGATGTGACGGAGGATTCCGCTGATAGAGATGACAAAAAGCAGGTAAGTTTTTGTTTATCTTTTTTGCATATTCAAGATGTGCCTATTCAGGTTACTATTTACTTGCCTCTCCACGAAGGCAGAGCTTGACACAAGGTCAGTTTTTAATGTAAGGAGAAAAAAATCCAACCTCCCACAAAAGGTCACTCTGGATTATATATAAAAAAAAAATTGCTAGTAATCTTTCCTGGTAACACTTCATACAAAAGCACCGTGTCCAATGAAGGGTATTTGTTCTTTGTGACTGTTCTTTTTTGAATAATAAATCTAAATTTATTTAACGGATTGCTGTTACAAAAGTAAAAGACGTTATGACACCTAGGGGTCAGAGGTGACCCCAGTAAAAAAGAAGTCAGGGAAATCACATGATTTTCTGGGAGAGGGGTGTCTTCTTCTTTTTTCCTGGTAGCACTTTATAAAAAAGCACCATGTCCAATGGAGAGTAGAGGAACAATATATCTAGGTATAACGAGACCAGCTAGTTATCTCACTTTCTCTCCTCTCATGCGTGCACAAGGAATCCGTCACTTTAAAACAACGATTTTTTCCTTTAGTTCCTTTGTGACTGTTCTTTTTTGAATAATAAATATCAGTGTCAAATGGTGATCAAGAATCTTGGTTGCCGATGTTGACACTGGGTATATATATATATATATATATATATATATATATATATATATATATATATATATATATATATATACTAGCAAAAGTACCCGTATACTAGCAAAAGTACCCGTCGTTGACTGGGTTCAAAAACAACCTACAGAAAATGGACTCTGATTTATGAAAGCATGATAGGTTATGAAAAGGAAGGGTTGTAAAGAGATAGCTTCGAATTTGGGGGTATCAAAACCAAAGCAAAATATGATGAAAGTAAAAATAAAATAGATAAACCCCATAATTTATTATACCATACCTGTTCTCACTGAAACACTTATCACAATATTCTGTGGATCTATATTAAAAAAAACCTTGTTAAACTTTGTGACACATTTCCATTCTAGGGAGGTCAGGTGCGAACGAACACCCCATAATTTTATTATACCATATTTCTTCAAACTGAAACAGAATTACCAAAGTATACTTACGCAGATAGATATGAAAAGTCTTTATTAAAGTTTGTGCCTATTTCCATTCTATGGAGGCCAGGTGCAAACGCAGGCCCCATAATTTTATTAAACCATCCCTATTTAAGTTGAAACATACTTATCAAAATATTCTTATGTACATCTATATCAAAAACACTTGTAAACGTTTTTTTTTTTGATTTTTAAATTTTTTGTTGCCATACTTTGTAGACCAGGCGCGAATGCAGACCCCACAATTTTAATGAACTACCGTTCTAACAGATCAAACATACCCATTCCTGTGTCTCGATACATCTTCTATCATTATATGTAATCAGTTTTTTTAAATAGTCAACCATATAGGAGCCTATTCGTGACCAGACATGCACACACAGACATTCAGCTTTATATTATAGATATATATATATATATGTATGTGTGTGTAATATATATATATATATATATATATATATATATATATATATATATAATATAAAGCTGAACGCGTGTGAGTCTGTGTCTGGTCATGAATAGGCTCCGATATGATTGACTATTTTAAAAAACTGATTACATATAATGATAGAAGATGTATCGAGGATCAGGAATGGGTATGTTTGAGCTGGCAGAATGGTGGTTCATAAAAATTGTGGGGTCTGCGTTCGCGCCTGGTCCACAAAGTATGGAAATAAAAAATGAAAAAAAAAAACGTTTACATGTGTTTTTGATATAGATGTACATAAGAATACTTTGATAAGTATGTTTTAACTTAAATAGGGATGGTATAATAAAATTGTGGGGTCTGCATTCGCACCTATTCTCCATGGAAATATGGCACAAACTTTAACAAAGACTTTTCGTATCTATTTGCGTAAGTATACTTTGATAATTATGATTCAGGTTGAATAAATATGGTATAATAAAATTACGGGGTGTTCGTTTGTGCTTGACCTCCATAGAATGTAAATATGTCACAAAGTTTAACAAGGTTTTTTAAAAGGGGTGAGGGGCCACAATAACACCTTAATTTTAATCTTAATTCACGTTAGCTTTTATTTATTTTTTTGATTTGAATCATATTGTGTCGAATAAATTCACGTTCTTATTAAAGTGAAAGCCCCCCAAAAAAGGCGGAACTTTAGACAGTTCTCGACACAAATTTTGCATAACTCTGTTTTTTTCCTTCTCCACTTGCACGTGGCACTCTTTTGAAAGTAGATAAATAGATAAACAAGAAAAAATAAGAACGTTACTTGTTATCGTGTCAAAAGAAGGAAAATATCCTGCTCACGGGATTATGTGTCTTTTTAAAAACATTTACATAACCTTTTTATTCATCTATCTGTTTAAGCACAGAATAACGGAAAACATTAAAATATGTTTATAAATATTCTTTACGTTGACGGAACTCTCTTAAATTGTTAACACAGAATGCTCAGGTGCCCCTCCTTCAAATCGAAAATGGGGCTCTCCATTTCAAAGTCGCTGCCATTTTGATTTTTTTAAAACCGGTTCGTGAATTAAAAAAAAAATAATTTTTTTTTTACAAACTACTTCAAAATACAAACCAATGAACTTTTCTACCATAAAAGTAACTTTTATTGACTATGGTAACATTTATTTCTTGTATATTTATATCATTATATATATAACATTTTCTCTTTGTAAGGAAACATCATTTTGTTGGTCACTCTTGACTATGAATGGAAACAAAGTTGATGTAAAACAATATATTTTCGCAAAAATTATCTTTACTTTCATCATATTTTGCTTAGGGTAAAATTTTTGAGTATCAAAACCTATCTCTTTACAACCGCCTCGTTTTCATAACCTATCATACTTTCATCAATCACAGTCCATTTTCTGTAGGCTGTTTTTGAACCCAGTCAATGACGGATACTTCTGCTAGTATATATATATATATATATATATATATATATATATATATATATATATATATATGGATTTTTATATGGATATATGGCATAATCACATTGACACACTGGTTCCTGCTAGCTCACCAAAGTTAAGCAACGTTGAATCTGGTCAATACTAAATGGGTGACCATTTGGAACTTCCAGGTGCTGTATGTGCTCTCTGTTTATCTCAACATTGTTTCCAGTCGTCCTGGACTTCTTGACACTGGTCTCAAACAGTGCCGATTCAGGAGAGGTGTAGTTGTGGATTGCACAACCCTTGTCTCACAATTACACGTGCAGCTGTCCCTGCAGGGGGTATCCTTTGTCTTTCAAGACTGAACAGAGGCATTGTATGGATTTTGTAATATATATGTTTTACAAAAATTCATTGTTTAAAAAGCACTGTTGATATTGGAATTCAAAATTCAACAGACAAGTGCTAGATTTTTTTTTTTAACAAACATTTATTTATCAATCTTCATCAACATTTGAAGACGTATCAGGCATGTTTATCAGCATGGCACGTACAAGAAAGAAAAAAAATATATCTGGACTTTCCTAAAGAAGACCCTTTTGTAGTTCGAAAATTTGAATTAAATTTTAATAAATAAATATTAACAAATAAAGAAAACAATACTTGTCTGATTTTTTAAACAGGTAAATTTTGAATATATATATATATATATATATATATATATATATATATATATATATATATATACTAGCAGGGAAACCCGATGTTGCCTAGCATTGAATGATGGTCAATGAATATTTCACACTCCTATATTTTTATTGTCTTCAAGAACCATGAAATTGCTTGGGAGGAAGCTTCACATGCCTCCATGCAGTAACTTTGTCCAAAATATGTTATTCTACATTGCACTCTAGAGAACCTACTGTTTCTTTTATAAAATTATTTTATATAAACTTCTTTCAAGTAAACAAAAAAAAAAATTAAGAAATTTACGTGTGGGGTTGGAACCTACAGACCACATCATGCCAAAAAAAAAAAAAAAAAACAACTAAAAAAAGCATGTCAATTTTCAAGTCTTATGAAACTCTTTGCAGTTTATGAAAAAAAAAAAAACAAATTAAGAAATTTATGTGCAGAGTTTGAACCTACAGACCGCATCATGACCCCCCTCCAAAAAAAAAACAAGCTATCAACTTACTCACAGTAGAATTTTCACGGCCTGTTGGTCTATCCTTGTTGCTAAGCGACAACATCGAAAAAATAGCTTTACCAATGAAAGATAAATTAAAATAATGGTTTCGATTATTGGTAATCGGGGGTATTCTGAAATAAAAGTTAACTAAGATCACCCCCAGACTTATACACTAAAGTTCTGTAAATTTTAAAGAAAATCTAGTCAGTCGTTTCGGAGTTATAAGGAACAAACTCACACATACATACACACAAACACAAAGTTGCATTTATATAATTGGATATATATATATATATATATATATATATACACACCCATCCCCCAAAAAACACATTACCACTAAGACTTACTGTGAATTAAGGATCATGTCTAGGTAAAGCAGCAACATGTCTGCTCAGCACATTACATTTAAACTTCTGCATTTTAGTACAGTTAGGGAAGCAGGAAACAGGGAAGGAATTCAGGGAATGATGCTTTAAGATATAGAATTATGTCAAGTATGAGTATTTTTCTGATATGGTAGAGAGAGCCCACCTTCTTGGCAGCAACCTTGGCAATGTCCTCAATGTATATTTGTTCCAGTTCATGTTTTCTTCCACACCACTGATAACCGAAAGTGCCTCAAGTCTACAAGGATTTCTCATTCATTGAACTAAGTGTCGTATCAGAACAGATACTACTCTTTGCTTCTCAATCTTTCTACGCCATTTTATTGTTTCTTTCAGCTTTATTTTGTTTGTTTTATTTTAATCATTAATGCCATGGCATTTAGCTATACATACCCGGTCTTGTCTAAGGGAGATAACTCTTATATTTTTCAAGTTGAATTGAGTTATTCCCCTTGCTGATTTTAATTTTTTTTTTTAAAGATAATAAATTATAAATATTTTCATATTAGTAGTTGTCTGAGCGAGACTACATAATTTATTAAATTTAGGGAACTTCCTAGGGAAGGTGGTAAAAGAGGAAATAATAAAAACGAAGAGGAAATATGACAAAGAGATGAAAAGAAGATTTCGGTTTAATAATTGATGTCTGCAAAGTGTATACAGGAATCAGAGTTCTGAGATTTTGAACAACTGATGGAGTTTCTTTTAAATTTTGTACTCATGAATCGCCACTTACCAAGGCACAAAGGCCACTCAAGGATAAGAGCTATGGAGATTGCAGACAATAGGTGCAAAGAACAGAATTTGATTTAAGAGAATGACTCAACAAATATTTGTTGCTATTACACTTGTGTTAGTCAGCAGGAAATGTTCTATAACTGCAAACTGCTTGGAAAGAAACTCTGTTCATGGAAAGTCTGTTTGATGTAAGGCACACAAAAAAAAAATTTTGTTTGTGGTGTTGCAATTTTTGGATGTGAACGTTTTACAGAAGAGAACCAGAGATTGAAGCTCAGTCGAGCACTTTTTTTTTTTTTTTTTTTTTTACATGGTGGTCACCACTTATCAAGGCCCGGAAGCCACTCGGGGATAAGGATTTATGCGTGTACAGTAATCAATGGGATAGTATCGTAGTAATCGTTAGTATTTGATAAAGTGTCTTACTTAAGGGGGCGGTTCATCATAAACTTGTTTATGCTGGACTTGAAGACATCCAAGTTGTAGTCAGGTGAGAAACATCCAAACGGAAGAGAGTTCCACAAGCATGCACTTCTAAGAAAGAAGCTTTGTTTATGGAATCTACATTTTGATTTAGGACAGATAAAGAGTGAAGAAAATTATTGACAGTGGTTTTAGCTAGACTGGTGTTTATTGTGAAAGATTGGCAAGGAGGAACCAGAGATTGGAGCTCAGACGAGCACTTGCCATGGAAGTAACGATAAAACAAAGACAGGCTCGCAACGTCTCTTCTGTGGGAGAGAGGTTGTAGGGAAGAGAAAAGGACATCCCCCACTAAGCCACAAAGTCTATTTTGTACTCTGTCAAGGCAGGATATGCTGTTTTTAGCAGCTCTTGCCCAGATGTGGCAGAAGTACTCCATCCTTGGACGTACTTGGCTTTTATATAGATAGAGAATTGCATCCGTAGTGAGATATCTTCTGGAGCGGTAGAAGAATCCCATCATTTTTCAAGCAACCTTGGCAACAGACTTGATGTACGTGTTTCATTTCAGATCAGGAGTTAAAGTCAAAGCCAAAAGCTTGTCAAAACATGGAGCCTCCCCAAGACAAGAGCCATCCATTTCAATTGATGCCAGATGGGGATCAGAGCATTGATGATGTAAAGATAGAAGCTTGGTTTTAGATGCATTAAAAGTTACCAGTCACTCTTCCCCCATTGTACCATGCGCTCAAGATCAGAGGAGAGAGATTTAGAGAGAACTTTGTCATTTACGGCCTTTGATGTGTTGCCATAGATGGTCGTGTCATCAGCATAGACGTCAATGAATGATTTAAGTATGTTTTTTGGGAGATCATTGATGTAGATCAGGAAGAGAGTTGGGTCCAGGATGGACCCCTGAGGGACTCCAGCATTAATACTCTGCGCCTCCGATTTCTGCCCATCAACCACTACTCTTATGAGCCTATCAGAGACAAATGATTTAATAATAGAGAAAACATTTCCAGTTATACCGTAGCTGGAAATCTTGTGAAGTAGGCCTTTATGCAATACCTTATCAAAGGCCTTTGATATGTCAAGAGCAATTGCCCTAGAAAGGAAGCCTTTGTCAAGAGATTCACTAATCCTATGAGATATAACCGTTAGCACATCTGCGGTAGATCTAGCAGAAGGGAAACCATATTGCATGTCACTAAGAAAGTTATTTTTGCTGAGGTGGTTGACTACTTCTCTATTTAATATGGATTCCAGCAGCTTACTCATGACACACAGGAGACTTATTGGTCTGTACTGAGACAGAGATGACTTATCACCTGAGTTCTTAAATACAGGGCATACTGATGAGGTTTTCCAGGGTGTTGGGAAGCACTTCTCCTTAAGGCAATGCCTAAACAGTTTTGTAAGTATGGGGGCAAGTTCTGGTTGAAGTTGTTTCAACACTATAATTGGTATGCCATCAGGGCCAGTTGCTTTACTGGAATCAAGGTTCTTGATTAGCTTGGCGACCTCATGCACAGATATTTGTATGTTGTCTGTTATAGGAGGAAATACGGGGAGTTAATGGTCTTCATCGCATAGGGTAGAATTAGCTGCAAAGTTCTTTGCAAATAGTTTGGCCTTGTCTGTTGCTGACGAGATGACGTCAGGTCCATTAATGATGGCTAGGATAGAATGCACGCTTCTGTTCAGGATCCTGTTCGTTATTTGCCAAAACTGGTGAAAACCAAGCCGCTGCTCAGCTACTTTGGATGAGCATATAGCTCTCTTGCATTTTTTATTACTCTTTTACAGTCGTTGCTTTAGTCTCAGTGCATCTATTATGTTGGTAGCTATGGAAAAAGTGATTTCTGTGCATGATGGTAGCAGCACTTCTGGGAAGAACCATGGCTGGCTGTTAGGTTTTTGTTGGAATATTTTGGATGGTATGAATCGGTCTATGCCTACAATTAAGGTTTGATACTATAGAGGACACTTCCTTTTTAAACATGGAATGCAGAGGTAGATCAGATATAAATGCACGGAAGGTATCCCAGTCAGCCATATTGATATACAGTACAGTGGAGGGGTACGTCTGAAGACTTATTACATTTCATTTTTATCTTAACTGATACAACTGAGTGATCGGAGGATCCCAGAGGAGATAGAACGGAACATGAACATAGTTCAGGGGAAGTAGTGAGAAAAAGGTCTAAAAGGCTTGCATACTGACGGGTAGTATCCGGCACACGGGTGGGTTTGTGAACAATCTGAGTGAGGTTATAGGCAATGGCAAAATCATGACAGAACCTCCCCTCATAATCTGTCTTATTTGAGTGGGTCAGCCATTCCACATTATGGACATTGAAGTCACCGCAAATGTGAATGTTAACCGAAGGATGAGCAAACAGGATGTGGTCAATTTTCTCAGATATACTCTTAAAGATAGTAACCCTGCTGTTGTGGGGGTGATAAAGGGCAAATATGAATGCGGTGGTGTAAGCAAGTGCAACCCAGAAGCACGTATAAGGTAAATTAGAGTCTTCTCTGGAGATATCCCTACCACATGGAAAGCCATCTTTAATGTAGGCACATATTCCATGCCCATGGTGATCTTAGGGTCAGATTCAGATGTTAAGTTAGAGTATCCTTTAATTATGAACTCATCTAGGGAAGTGGTCGGCCCTGTGCCAGTTTTGCTTAGGAAGAATATGTCTGGTTTCGTCTCCTGTAATTGGGTTTCAACCTCTGGAAGCTTGGAACGTAGACCCCTGATGTTGGAGAAGGAGACATGGTAGTAGGGGTCTCTGTTGGAGGATGGGGTTCTAGGTTTATTTGTGTTTTTTTTTTTCTGGAGATATTTCATCTTGAGGTTTTGGGATTTGTGGAACAGGTCGACAGACTTGGTTAGAGCAGGACAGAGAGGGAAAGTAAGAGAGAAAAAGACAAATTTTTTTTTTTGTAGCCCATGATAAGGTAAAGCCGTAACAATCACCCACTAGTATGGCATAGAAAGGCCCCACCAGAAACTACTGCATGGTCCAGAATCCATTTACCAAATGGCAATACAGTAGCCCCACTACTTTGCACCTGCTCATAGGACAGCCTCTTTAGTGGTTAATCCAAGGTTCGGGTCCCTGACTATCAGGTGGGTAACGTCAGCCCAGATGAAACGTTTACCTCCGGCACGCTTACTAGTGACATGGTCATGAGGATAGACATAGAAACAGAAAATTTTCGACATCCCAGGCTACTGTTCATGAAGTACTGCCGACTTGAAAATCAGCTTTTTCTTCACCCTTTGTCAGAAGAATCACTCATTGGAAATGAGGACTGAGGGACAAATAAGGAGAAGCGAGAGTTACTGGAGTTGCCGATAACACATTCACAGTGCATTATCTACTCTCCTTATAAAGTATCATTTTAAAAGACATTGAAAAATATTAAAGATTTTATACTTTTTTACAATCATAAAACTAGCAATGTTTCTTCTGTGAGAAAAGAGTTGTTAGAGAAGTTTGTGAAGTTGATTTTTTACTCTAAGCATCCATCCCACCTTCTCCCAGATGTTGTAACAGTTTTATTTCTAATTTCTCCCAACTTGCCCAAATTAGCAAGGGGAATAACTCAGTTTAAATTTAAAAAATGCAAGTTATCTCCCTTAGACGAGACCAGGTACTATAGTTATCGTATATTATTCCTATCTAATTTTTCCCAACTTAGGGCATATCTTATTCCTATCTAATTTCTTATAACTTAGGACATACCTTACTTCTATATAATTTCTCCGAACTTAGGATATATCTTATGTTTAATTTCTTTCCACTATTTTTTATTATTTATTATCTTATTTTAATGTCTTTATTTCACTTTCTTTTTTTCTAGTGCCTGAAAAACGATGCTATTCTGAGTCGTGCTCGGGCGTCACTAATGAAAGGTAAGAAGAATGAACAAGTTTTAAATAACAACTAGAATCTTTTTTAATTAATTAACCTCTGAAATTGAATTGCATTAAACTTTTAATTTATGTATGAGTTTTGATATACATATATATATATGTTTTATTTTTTTATTACCGTTTTATCTGTTTGGTTACATATGTTTCGGATGTTGGACCATGTTTACGATCCAACAGCCTCGTCAGACCTTACAGAAATGGTTGTTAGTGTAAGAAAGAACAACCATTTCTGTAAGGTCTGACGAGGCTGTTGGATCGTAAACATGGTCCAACATCCGAAGCATATGTAACCAAACAGATAAAACGGTAATAAAAAAAATAAAACGCATATTTGCTCCGCAATAGTATTGAGCACTCTGTTCAGTTTTTTACTAATTACCAGTTTCACCATATATATATATGTATAGATTGTTGCTATTTCTTCTGATGAGTTAAAGGCATAATAGATTCACTGATTGATAATAATTAAGTGATTGATTTTGTGCTACAAAACAGATACTAACAATAATTGTATAAGTCAACTGAATTAAAGGAATAAATTATAAGATGGTCAACATCATGAATTTTGGAATATAACTTTTTGTTATTTATTCTCCCTCCCCTCTCTCTCTCTCTCTCTCTCTCTCTCTATATATATATATATATATATATATATATATATATATATTTCTGTAGAAATATATTTTGTTATAATATATACCAATCCTTATTTTAGAAGCTCAATGTAATTACAGAGCAATATAGTGAATAAATGACAAAAAACTATATTCATAAAATTCATGATGTTTACCATCTTATAATTAATTCTTTTAATTCAGTTGACATTATCTGTTTCGTAGTGCAAAATCAATCACTTAATTATTGATATAAACATTGATATGATAATTAAGTGATTGATTCTGCTCTATGAAACAGATACTGTCAAGAATTATAAATGTCAACTGAATTAAAGGAATAAATTATAAGATAGTCAATATTATGAATTTTGGAATATAGTTTTTTTGTCATTTATTATATATATATTTTCTTTTCTTTTTGACTGTTTTCTTTATTTGGGTTTATGCCAACTATTTTGCTGGCCTAAAATGAACCAAACATTGATGTTAATCAATGCTTTTTTTCTTTTCCTTTTACAAAACTCAATCATGTTCTGCAAAGTCAAAAACAACAATTTTCCTCTATAAAAAAAAATTACTGTATTCAGCATTAAATAACATAAAAATGGTTTTATATCTCTAATATAAAGCTGAATTTCTGTGTGTGTGTGTCTGGTCACGAATAGGCTCCTATATGGTTGACTATTTAAAAAAAAACTGATTACATATAATGATAGAAGATGTATCAAGACACAGGAATGGGTATGTTTGATCTGGCAGCACGGTGGTTCATTAAAATTGTGGAGTCTGCGTTCGTGCCTGGTCCACAAGAGTATGGAAATAAAAATTTTAAATTTAATAAAAAAACGTTTACAAGTGTTTTTGATATAGATGCACATAAGAATACTTTGGTAAGTATGTTTTAACTTAAATAGGGATGGTATAATAAAATTGTGGGGTCTGCGTTCGCGCCTGGCCTCTATAGAATGGAAATAGGCACAAACTTTAATAAAGACTTTTCATATCTATCTGCGTAAGTATACTTTGATAATTATGTTTCAGTTTGAAGAAATATGGTATAATAAAATTATGGTGTTCGTTCGCACCTGACCTCCATAGAATGGAAATATGCCACAAAGTTTAACAAGGTTTTTTAATATAGATCCACAGAATATTGTGATAAGTGTTTCAGTGAGAACAGGTATGGTATAATAAATTATGGGGTTTATCTATTTTATTTTTACTTTCGTCATATTTTGCTTTGGTTTTGATACCCCCAAATTCGAAGCTATCTCTTTACAACCCCTCCTTTTCATTACCTATCATCTATATATATATAAAAGCGAAAATGTATGTATGTATGTATGTATGTATGTATGTATGTATGTGCGCTTTTCCTCGATGTCCACAAAAGGCTTCTTTCAGAGAAGCGCTTGCTCGGTTCACAACTTCTTAAAACTTTTTATATCATCTATAAATTGTAATATCTCAGAGTTACCCACGGAGCTCGCCTGTCTATTTAATTTTATTGACTTTCAAACGTTAGTTTTTCGACATTTCCCGCATCGGCACGCGTTACATTCGGTTTTCGGTATAAAAAAAAGCGAAACTCGACTCTAATCACAGGCCGAAAGCCAGTTGTCTCAAGAGAGCTAAGTAACTTTTGTTCAATGCCAACTTCATCATATCAGACTGTAGCTTTCATTTCGCTCCTCCTAATAAACAGGGAGCAGGTTTTTAAAAACAAACAAACCGATTTATTCACCTCATTCAAAACTGTCCTGCTGAAAATGCTAACTGCTGAATACCTATCGCCGTCACGTCAATCAAAAACGCGCACCTGTTTTTTTTTTAACACTTTACTAGTTTCCAACTGCGCGTCGTGAAGGCTTCGGTTTTTTTTCACATTTTCGGGTTTTTTTCACATACCCCGAAAAACACCCGGGCAACGCCGGGTACCCCTCGCTAGTACTTTCATAAATCAGAGTCCATTTTCTGTAGGCTGTTTTTGAACCCAGTCAACGACGGGTACTTTTGCTAGTATCTATATATAATTATTATATTTATGTATTTTGTTTTTACATTCTTTTATTCATTAAATACAATTTTATGTTTTTAGTGGCGGGCCGGGAATTTCAGAACTATTGGAAATATGTGAGCACATCTGGGAGTCAAGTGTTACAGAAACTGTTACAGACAAATCGAGAAGCCGGGTTAATTGTCGAAGTTGCTGCAAAACAAGCAGTGAAGGTAAACAACATTTTTTCATTTTTATTAGAAATGTTTTTTAAATGCTGTATTTTAGCAAGAACAATAACAAAGTGAACACAAAAAATATACATTAGCATTTTTTTTTATTCAAATGTTGTATTATAATAAATAATAAACTTTTATTGAAATAAAAAATGTTGCATCAAAAAAAGCTTTTATTGAAATAAAAAAAATGTTGCATTATAAAAATAAACTTTTATTGAAATAAAAAATGTTGCATCAAAAAAAATAAACTTTTATTTAAATAAAAAAAATGTTGCTACATAAAAATAATAAAACTTTTATTCAAATAAAATAAAATGTTTCTGAATTTTTTTGATGAGGATTCATTATTAAAAATTTATATAGGAAAGTGAGCTCCCACTCTAAAATGTTAAATTTTATTTTTTATTTTTTTCTAAATTTCTTTTAAATTATTTTTAAATGCCATTTAAACATATTAGACAAATGTTATTTATTTTTATTTTAGGGGTTAAATGATGCTGATTCACATCGTAAAAAAAATACCTTTCTTTCTTTTGGGGTGGGTGGGTACTACTTGTTATGGAGTTAGTCCCAGGAATTGCTGATGATGCGTTTTTAGATCCAAATGTTGCATCATTAAAATAACATTTTATTGAAAATACATACATATATATATATATATATATATATATATATATATATATATATATATATATATATAATTATTTTTTACTATAATAATTAAATACCTACAGACACTAGTGTTTCATCCTTTCAGGAATCTTTAGTGCAGGGTGTCATATATATATATATATATATTTTGTGTACAGAAAGTTGTTAGTTGAGACAGATCATTGGTACCGTCGGTTTCAAGCCCGATAATAAGGCCCGTTTAAGGTATCCTTATCAAGCTCTCTTCAGCCAATATTCGTCTATCTTGTAACTAATCATATATATATATATATATATATATATATATATATATATATATATAAAATGTTTCTGATTTTAAAGATGAGGAATGATTATTTGTATTATTTGGACTTTTTGGACTACTGTTCTCATCTTGAGTGCCATTTTCATGTTTCGGTCAATGTAACAATTGCAACTTACTTAGATCTTGGATGATGTAACGTAAGTATATCGTTTAAATAATTTGACTTTACTCATTATATTAAAAAAAAAAATTAAAGATTGAAATTACATTTTTCATTCAGTAATGAGCTTTGGAAGATAATTGGTGACAAAAACACAATCGCCAAAAAATAAGCATTTTATCATTTCTAGACACCACTTGGGGGAAAAAAAAATCACTCACAACATAAAGCCCTGTGTTGGTAATATTGATGAAAAACAAAAAAAAACAACTTGTGTTCATTCATTTGAACAATTAAAATATATTGAGTACTCTTAAAATTGCCTGGTGATATTGTCATCTGCTGTCCAATTTATTGAATCTTGGTCTAGTACTTTTATACCTACTTTTTAACCGTCTTGTTAATTTTCCAAAATTCTTATATTTTCAAGCTGTTGTCCTCAACGACAGAGAACATGTTACCATGGTACATCACCCAGTGTAAATCCAACATTGTGACACCATATTTCTCTGACAAGGAAAAACATCTTCTCCGACTTCTCTGCCTTTTTAAAAAACGGAAAGAAATGGTAAGTGAAAGTGACAATGTTTTGGCTTGCGATTTTTGATGCGTTCTTTCCCAATAAGTTGATCTTTATAAAGTAACAGTTCACGACTTTGGGTTAGATCATAATGTTCTCACATTACCAGGAAAAAGTTAATCTTATTGCATTTTTTGTGCTTGTTCTCATTTATCACTTAACTGAATACTAAGGCAGTTTATCAAGTCTTTGTAAGAAATGTATATTAGTTTTAATGAAAATAAATTTTTCAAAGAAAATATGGAATCATTTTATTTTTATTTCTGCTTGATAAATTCTTTTTTATTTTGAACCTTACCAACTAGGTTAGGGTGTTTTTTTGTTTTTTTTTGTAGGTTTAGAGTGAAAAGTTTTATGCATTATTTTTAACTGATTTTTTTTTTTTAAATCACTTTTCTTAATTTGTTGAGTTTTTTACACTATATTCAATTCATGATTGACAATTTGATTGGCTAAGCATTTTGGAATCTTCCGGTGGTTTACATCTGCTGGCAAAAGATGTCGGCAAAACATTAGTTTCAGTACAAGTTTTGAACTACACCAGTACCGTTTGTTGATGTTCATTTTTTTTTTTCTTTTCAAGGTGAATATTTTTACGACATTTCGAAATTGCTTGAAAGAGGCTCTAACAAAAGAGAACTGGGATTCCACAAGTTTGGGAAAATGGTCACTTTGGTAAATATTATTTGTTTTTATTTGTTATATATCTTTGGGTATTTTCATTTTTAGTCCTTAAAATAATTATTGTACAAAATATATTGCAAATTAATGCAACAGAAAAAAAAAAAAACTTCTGTTAAATCTACGATATTCATAAAATAAAGTCACTTCCTTTCCCCCTGCATTAGCAATTTCAATAACGTAATCTGAAGATACTGGTATTTACGTTTTTAGCAAATATGCACCCCTTCTCCCCTACAACAATGTCCAGTAAGTGACGTTACCAATTCATCCGTTCCTGGTGCTGGTTGGTCATTCAGTATCTAGCAGTCACTCTGTCTAATGAATCACTACTTCTCCTACATTGTGAAAAGATTGAAAAAGCAAATCATCTGACACTAGTCACCAAAGTCTGTATCACTGGGGAGCAAAGGTCATTTCAAGCCAAAAGAAGAAAGAATAATACTTAGACAACTGGTCTTTTTTCATAAAATAACAATAATTATTCGTCAAAATATTATACACTCCGATTCTTCACAAGTCTTAACTTAGACTCTTAATATTCGTGACACTCTTTGTTAAAGTCTTGATGGTTTTCGAGTTTAGTGATTTCAACACTAGGTTCGAGGGTCAGTCTCTTAACGGCATGTTATTAGCCGGGATCAAAGCTGTCTTTGAAGCTCATTTATATGGAGTATTAGTTGGGGGATGACTTCACCTCCCTCCCATTAGAATTCAATCCATAATTCTCAAATACACATTGTTGTTCTAACTTCTTGCTATGTTTACTGGTTCTAATATGTGAGGATCTGCCTTTCTGACACAGGAATGCCCAACAGATTTACGCCCTTCCTTCTCTTCTTCATCTATTTTTCATCTCTCCCTGCTACCATGACAGTAGATCGGAGCTGTAATAATAAATGTATGCAAACGTTTTAGTGTAATGTTTTAGTATATTTAGAAATTTCTACAGACAAATGGTTTTCTAGTAGGCTGAATGAAATCCATGTAATTAATCTCAATTGCCTGTTTAATGCAGTAAATGTTTGTATGGTAATAGTTTAATGAAATCCAATCTCAGTTTTTAAATATGGTATTTTGATTAATGCAGATTTTGTATTTATATTAGCCTGGATGCCTGGGTGTTTGGAGGTGTGTGTTGAGCAAAAAAAAAAAAAAAGTTGTAGTAGGCAGGAAGGCTTGAACCCATACCGCGAAGTTGGCAAAGAACGTGAAAATAAAGTCTGATGTCTTTGCTGTTGCAAATTGGTAATAGTTTAATTAAATCCAACAATTATAGTATCTAAGTTTATTGAAAAAGTGGTGCTGTAGAAATAATGTTTTTTTTTAAATAAAATTCTGGTAGTGACATGAGACAAGTGGGAGGACTTAATGGATAGAGCTTGGAAGTGTTTGATATTGTCTTTGTGGGAATATGTATTTGAGAAAGTCATCTTGTTAGGAATAAATGTAATAATTTTTAAATGAGGATGTAATGTATGCATAGTTTTATAAAACCTGCTAGTAACTGCTGAAAGTGTGAAATATTTGTTTTGGAACTAGTGGCAAAGGAAAAATCACAATTATTTTATATATATTTAAATTAGTTTTGTGCACAGAACAAAAAAAAAATGCAAAAACATGTTTGATTTTTAAATTGAGAATAATTGCAAAATTATGTATATAAATGAAAATGAAGAAAATACACTAACACTTTCTAGTGTTCTAGAAGTCTTGGGCACAGTGTCATGTAACCATTAAGCTAAACGTATTTTGCAATGTGTCGTGTACAGTTGTCTTAAGTTGTTGCATGACGTTTTCTACTCGTGTAATGGTGGTGTCAAGAACCACAGGAATAAGCGATAATGGTTGGCATGTGCCTTCTGTAGAGAAGCGCTGGCATTCGAACCTGAAACCTGTCCGATACGAAAAATAAGAAGATAAATGCAAATTTAGGCGCTATCGTGGTTTGAGGTGGCAATATAAAAAGATGTTATATTTTTGTTCTATGAAAGTGCCAGATTATCTTGTGCACATGAGGTTGGTGTCAGTTGGGAAGAGGATGAAAAGAAAATTACAACGGCAGCAAGGAGGGTTGGAGAAGAAATAGAAGGCTGATTGTTAAGAATTCCAAATCCTACCCTTTTTTAACTCTTTTTTTTTTTTTTTTGACAACAAACGTTTCATTGAACATGACTTGTATGTTGAACAAATTTATGTGGCTAAAATAGGGATTAATTCTTGGAGAAAAACTGTAGACAATCTATCAAATTTATTTATGGGCTCTCCATTTGAAGGCAGTTCAGACTCATTCACCCATGTCATTTAAACTTGAAGAGTAGCCAGTTCTCTTAATTGAGTATGAGCACCCATCCATCATGAATTTACTATGCCATTTTAATATCGACTTATTTTCTGGTGCCTCTTTTCAGAAATTTTGTACAAAATGCATGTCGAACAAGTGCCAATTATTCAATTTTTTTTTTTTTGCAAATTATACAACAGAAAACATGTTTTTCTGATTGAACATTATTACTGGATTTAAATAAGAATAAGAAAAAAAAAAAAAACACTCATTAACATTACCAAAAATTAATGAATTTAACTTTAAAATGAAATAGGATTGTGTTCTTCCAGTAGAGTTTTTATTGATCCTCCCTTTTTGTGTTTTTCCACCATTTCCAATTATTTGTGACTGTTGTTGTCGTTGTCATTATTATTATCATTATCATTACTATTATTATTATTGGAATCAACAAATGTCTCCATTTATTATAAAGCAAATTCTTTTTAAAATTTCAGTCGGATGTTTCTCGCAATGTGCAGGTTGGAAGGTGAGCTGTTTTTCTTGCTTTTTATTTATTTTTTTTATTTTTTCAAAATTTTTCTCTTTTCATATTTATTTCAAATGACATAATTTGAAATTTTAATTAAAAATAAATTAAAAAAAAATTGATAATCCCCTCTAGTGCTGGAATGTACCACACTTTTATTGATGTCATTTATTTGTTTATAGTACCTTTTAAACAAATTCAATTATCTGTATGAAAGAGCATTTTTACCTCAATGCTAGTTGGGAATAATTTTCCCTTCACTGACCAATAATTACAGATTGACGAACAATGTATATATATTTTTGAAAAATTTATTTTTCACTTACACAAGTTCTTAGTTTACTAGACGTAGAACAGTTGAGATAGCAGGGTCAGTTGGCAGGGGAGAACCAAAGGAAACATTGATAAGGATGAGTTTAAGAGAAGGAGGGATTAAGACCTGGTCAGAGATAGGCTACTTTGAGAAGTCTATTTTTAAAGCTATCCTACACTAGATAGTGTATAAAACAGAATTAAATCGGATATGACGACGACGATAATGATGATCATCATTGTCATCATTCTCAAAAAACGAAAAGGAAAACGCAATTAGAGTGAGTAAACATAAAAAGAAACTTTATGTATTTTTTATATGCTAGGAATTTATTTCTCATCATTACTGACAAGATATGAGATGCACGGCAGGTATAACTACAGATGGGTGCTCAAATAAACATGAAGACTGGTGTTATTTCGACATTTTTCCTTCTCTTAGATAGGTTAGTTTATCAAGGATTGAGTCTTGCATTTCAGCCATTGTAAAGGGAGGACGGATGAGTCTATACTATTCGCAAGACAATTTGAAAAAGTGACAGCTACTTTAACTTTCAAACTTATAGCACCTGGTGTTCTCGAATGGTCACCCATCTAAGTACTGGTTATACTCAACGTTGCTTAACCACTTAATGTAGTGATGATCATGATCATATGCTTTCAGTTACCGAGAACCAAATTGATTTCATTCTTATTTCAAAAAGAAATAGAAAGAAAGAGAAAGAGCTTTTTAAGAATAAAACATTGAAAGATGAATTATTTCTGAAAAAGATAAATAAAAACCTGATCAGAGATATGTTAATTTGGAAGTCTATTTTCTAAAAATTGTCCAATAATTATATAAAACAGATGTTAAACTGGATATTATGATGGTGGATGGAGATTCAGAAAATACTTCTTTTATTTTTAACTATCACAGGGCTTTACGTTGTGAGTAAAACAGTCACATTTGTGATTGTATTTTTTCAAAGTGATGACTAAAAGTAATAAAACGATTATCTTTTGGCGATTAATAAAAATTTTAAGGCTAATAAAAACACTCCATTTTTGGGACTATTTTACCATATTTGTCCAAAATTTTCTGTGTATGTCAATTTAGCAGTTTTGCATGGTGCTGAACTCAAATTTAAATATGATAAGGCCTTGGGGACTTTTGGGAGCTAAAAGTGTGTGTGTGGGGGCAAATGTTGAAAATGTCATTTTTTTTATGCTTCGCTCACTGTGCATAAATGTGTGTATTTTTTGTATTGGACAGGTTTACTCAGTGAAGCACGGGTGTTTTTCTATACAAGCCTTTGTCAACTTCCGTGTGAACAGTACATCACATTAGCGGTCATCACTGCTTGTACTTGGCCATTGGTTTTGTCTTATGAAAGAAATGGTAAGAAAAATTTTTATTATTATTTCATGTATTGATTTTCAGTATTTACTTCAACAGAGTAAAGATAGGTAGTAAGTTATGAAAATCCGTTTATGGCAAGTAAGCTACATACGAGCTTCCATGTTTCATTCCCATAGGGAATCATCAGGTTAATATGTAAGAAAATGAATGATGAAAATAAAAATTGAGTAAATTACAATATTTATTAATTCATCAAAAAAAAGGAATAGAAAATTCTTTTTTTTTTAATACATGCATTTTCAAAGATAAACTCTTTTTTTCAACAGAGAATAAAGATCAGTAAAAAATGTTTTACGGATAAGCATGAATTTGAAAATGTATATAAAAATATATTTTTTGTCAAAATAAAACCAACAACGCAAGCTACATCTAAACCCATATTTGAAGCAATATAATGATGAAATACCAGTTGTAGAAGAATATAAATTTCTTGGCATAACATTTGGCAAGAAACTAACTTTTATACCACATATTCAAAAGCTCCGGGCAAAATGCAATCAGGCTCTACAACTACTATGTGTGGTGGCTCACACAAAATGGGGAGCAGACTACCGAACTACCGAAAGAAAAAGACTACCAAACAAAGCATCTATCTTTAGTGCCGAAGTAACTGCCATAGATATGGCACTTGACATCATAACAGAAGACCACAACCAAAAATTTATCATCTTCTCCGACTCATTATCTGTATTAATAGCTTTAAAAGGGAAAAAAATAGAAAACCCCCTAATAATAAATATAATGATTAAAATAAACAATCTAGAAAAAAGAAAAGAAATCATATTTTGCTGGATACCAAGCCACATAGGTATAAAAGGAGGAGACAAAGCTGACCTAGCAGCAAAGTCACCCCTAAAAATGACCATAGATAAAAACCTCAAAATTCCTTATACAGGCATGAAACCAACAATAAATAAACATTTAAAAGAGAAATGGCAACAATCATGGAAACTGAATAAAGAAAACAAACTCTTCAAAATAACACCCAATCTTAAAGAACTGACTCCACATAAGACATACACATCTAACCACAATTATTTATTAAAACAAAAACAACAACCAAAGTGCCAATGTGGATACTTACTGACTATAAAACATTTATTTGAGGATTGTAAAAATATAAAAAATTATAATAGGAAAATATTTCAACAAAAGAAAATTAGAAAAAATATTCAAAGAAGTTGAAACCAAAAAGAAAATCATGGACTTCCTATAACCCCCCCCCTGCCCCCCCCCCCCCGGAATATACGACAAAATCTAAACACTTATTACAACAAATGTGAAAATATCTAAACACACACAGCATACAAATCATCAACATATAATAAAACTATACAAACCAAGTATAGCAAACATCTATCTACAAAATAACCCCCCTCTCCCCAATCACTGGAGTCGGCATTAAATAACCGAAAAGGGTTGATATGCCGTAAAACAAAATAACCAACCAATCAATCAAAATAAAAATCGAAAAGATCAAACAGAAAAATGGAGTTAAATTGATCATTGTAGTTATTTCAAATGACAGAATCTGAAATCAGTTAATAATAAAATGTGTGACCGAAAAATATCAAAAGCATTCATAGAAAATCAATATATAAATAAAGTCCTTGCCATTTGTAGTGCTTCCTTGCAAGCTAAAATTTGAAAAAAAGTAGTCCCATAGAAAAATTAAAATGATATAATCTGAAACCTAGTTCAAATAAAATGATATATATAATATAGTTCTGTGTGTGTATGTGCATATATATATATATATATATATATATATATATATATATATATACATATGAAAAGGCTTCCTTCAGTCTTGACAGACTAAGAATACCCATGGTAAGGGTGCTTGCGTGTGAAATTTTTTTTTGTGGCAACCACACTGAGTCGACATTGTTAAATACCAGTAGTAAATGGAGGTTCAGGACGACTGGAAACGATGCAGAGATAAGCAAAACGCACATACAGCGCCTCGAAGTTCCAAATGGTCACCCATCTCGTACTAGCCAGGCTCAATGTTGCTTAACTTCGGTGATCTGACGAGAGCCGGTGTGTCAACATGATTATGCCGTACGTATATATGTATATATACAAGCATGGGCGCCCGGCGTTGCCCGGGTGTTTGGATGTGTATGTTGAGCAAAAAAAAAAAGAAAAAAAAGTGGTAGTAGGAAGGCAGGCTCGAACCCGTATTGCAAAGGAGGAAAAGAACGGGGTAAAACCTAACGTTAATGCTGTTACGACCACCGCCAAACCGGAAGCGACATTTTTTAAAATTAAGGCTAGAAAATCTAAAGGAGGGGATAACTTTAAAAAATATCGGCGAAAAAAGTGAACCCCCCTCCCTCCCTGTAGAAAAGTGCCTAGTTGAAGGGGGAGATATTAATATTTTTAGCCAATTTTTCAATATTTGTCGTATGAAAGGTTGAACTTTAAAACGATACTGATCTTGGTAAAATCTGTCGCCTCTATTGAAATTTTAAGGCAGACATACAAACAGACATTTATACATACATTTATATATTGGTAACTAAAAATTTTCGACCCAAACTGATGAAAAAGCCTGCCCTATCTCTGAATACACTTTATGTAAAATTTCAAATATTTAGACCAGAAATTGTCTGAGTAATTTGGAAAAGACCGCAGAGGTCAATTTTTTAAAACTTTGACTCCTATTATGACCCCTTAAAATTTATTGTTTTGGGCTCAAATTAAGTTATTAAGTTAGATCCATGTCCAAGGAACCTATATCTAAAATTTCAAGTGCATAGACCCAAAATTGTCGGAGGAGTTTGGTAGAGTTCTCAAAGGTCAAATCGTTGAACTTTGATCCCTTAATTGCCAAATTTCTGGCCAAAAAACAATCACATAGATTTTCCCAAATCTCAGTAATCTGTATATCAAATTTCGAGTCTGTAGACTAAAAATTGAGTTATTGCGAAGGGAAATGTACACAGACACACAGATACTTTCACTTTTATATATATATATATATATATATATATATATATATATAAAACTACTTAATTTACTCGCATAAAATTAATATACGAAAGTATAGATTTATGCGTAAACGTAGGTAGAGCTAGTTAGTAATTTATAAAATATATATGGCGATTAAGCTACACTGAATATTCGGCGTTTCATCCACTCTAGGACTCCTCAGGCTTATGCGCATAAGCCTGAGGAGTCTTAGAGTGGATGAAACGCGGAATATTCAGTGTAGCTTAATCGCCATATATATCTTATAAATTACTATACATATATATATATATATGAGGTTATTGTTTTCCAGAGGTTAAGTAACCAATGAAGTGTAATGAGGTTAATGCAAGAGTGCCCAACACCAAAGTAGAGCAGCATATATTCTTTATTTGTTTTTACATAAGCAATACTAACTAGAGACCTCTTCAGTTGATACAGCTTATATGAAAGGAAAGGTTGCAAACTCTGCTTTTGTATAATCTATATCACCTGAAAAGGTCTCTAGTTACTAGTAGCTAGCTCACAGAAACATGCTCATGTGTAGCTTATGGAAAAACGAATGAAGAGTATATATATATATATATATATACATACATACTCGTCTTTTTTTTTTTTAATTCAAAAGTAATGGACTAGTGAATTCAACGTGGACGTATGTGAGATGATATATATGTTGGTTGGTTACATTCGCTGTCACTTTTGACATGTACACTTCTAACGCTAAGATTGTATTTTCTGTTTGTGTTGTAATAACGTTGTCTCGTTACTGAAATGTATAATTGTTCATAAATTGGTTGACACGCAGATCTTTTTCTTTTTCTATATCCTCTCAACATTTTAAGCTTCCCTTCCTATTAATTCTTACTTTCTCTCTTTCCCTCTTTCTCTATATTTCATCATTCTTTCTTTTCTCTTCTAGCCCTTGTTTTCTTTATAATAACCCTTTATATTTTTTTCTTTTTCTTCTCCATATTATATTTTTTTTCTCTATTTTCTTTCTCTATTTATTTTCTTTCTCTATTTCTTTTTTTCTCCTCTTAATCATTCTCTCTCCATTATAATTTTATTTAGATTGCCCCTCCCTCTTTACATCTTATAATTAAAGTTCTGTGTTTTAAGGTTTTTTAACTCCAACTTTTAAAGAGTTCCTACCTAAAATAAAAATCCATTATTCATTGAACATTTGAATAGTCAAGTCGCTGCCTGATGATATCTGTTGTTTGATTGAAACAAGTGGCTGTTTGTAGCAGCGGGATGTGAGCATGTTTATATAACAATAAACAAATATATATATATATATATATATATATATATATATATATATATATATATATATATATATATATATATATATATATAAAACGCCGAGGGACAGATTCTGTGCATTTTGTATGTTTGAGACCCTTAAGATTTTAAAATACGACGATATCAAAAATAAAAACATTCTCCTAAATTCAAGAGATGAGCTTACATCTGCATGCAATCATAAACGTTGGTTTAAATTTAACAAATATAAACCACCATAAGTCATTAAAAATGTTGCTTATTAATAATCTATCTTGGAATTTTAATTTATAACTTAATATCCATATTAACAAAATTTGGATCATCATCATTATTATTAATATTAGTTTATCCGATATATTTACCATTATTGTATATCTTATTTAAATATCTATTTAAGTTTAACCTATACTATATTTATTAATTTCAATAAATAAGTAAATAAATTATTAAAATATTATAAGTTCAATAAGATCCTCTTATATCATATAATATAAAAAGAATAAACGCTAATTATCTCCCTTTGATCATTTTATTAGACAAATAAGATTATCCCCCCTTATGTTTTTAAAATCTTTACTAACATATTCTAACCGCTAAAAATGTTCCATTGGCGTTCGCTTTGAAAATTGAACATTTTGTGCATTTATAAGCTACAATCAACATCCAAATGAGTGCTTTGACGATAATTACGGTTTTCAAAAGGTGAACAATTAAAAGGTATATATATATATATATATATATATATATATATATATATATATATATATAATTGTTTATCTTTTATTAAAAACATATCATTATAACCTTATATTTAAACCACTCAGATTTATAATTTTATTCTAATTTTTATTCTCAACCAATATTACTTTGCTTATCAACATTAATAAGTAACTATTTTCCTTTGTATTTTAATATTTTCCAGATACATCTGCCTTACTTAAACAATGCTAGGTTTATTTATGGTGTCTTTTATATATATAAAAAAAAACACCCAATACCTTTGCTGATGAGGAGACATAGTTTTTTTAAAACAATGTCAAAATTATTGTCCATGACTTAATGTCTATCGCAAGAAACGATTGTACAAATTGACTTTGTTGTGTTCCTTCTTATGAAACAGACTTTTAATTTTTAATTTTAATTTATCAATCACATTACTAAATTATATGTGTATTATTTGGATTGCTCTCTATAAGAAAAATCGTTTTACGGGCAAGTTACTTTTATTTTATTGAAAAGTGCCTCTCTCTCTCTCTCTTTTAAAAATATATATATACACACTAGAGAGAGAGAGAGAGAGAGAGATGTATAGATAAAGACATTTTTTTTACATACAAACTAGAATATGTGATATAAGGATAGAAATTGCTTAGTTCTGTTATAATTTTTGGAGCATAGAAGAGACATAATGACTATTAACAGATTATGAAGAAGAGTTCAGATCTTTGATAATGAAATTATTATTTAATTATTTGTTTAAATTATTCATTTAATATTGAAATAATTATTTATGTAAATCGTAAAACTTAGGAGAAAAGGAATTGATCCCTTACCTACATCCGTCCTCACTATGCATTAAAAAAAAAACAGCAGGAATCTATTGTATATAAAGCAGATGTCTGTGTGTCTGTCCACTTCAAAGTCATAAACTATACCAGACACAAAAATCTGACATTTTTCAGCATTGCATCGGATTACATATGGAAAACACGCTTTTTTTTTCTTTTTTGTGATATTCATTGTGTAGAGGGCTCAATAATAAAAAAAAAATGAGTCACAGGGTAGTGAATGGGTTGATATTTAGAGCCCTCAATTGACTTTTAGTGTCAAACTAGCCTGGGTGCCCAGCATTGCCCAGGTGTTTGTAGTTGTGTGTTGAGCAAAAAAAATAAATAAATAAAAAAAAATAAATAAATAAAACGCGCTAGAGGAAAAAGAGGTGAAAAAAAAAAAACTCAAACAGTCTTATCGATGCGCCTACCACAATTGTGACATCACGGGCAGTCGAAATAACGTCTTTTATGCGATGCAAGGTTTGAATGACTTGCAAAAATGTCGGCGAAAAATAACGACCTTCCTTGTAGAAAACTGCCCAGTTGAAGGTGAAGGAATTAATGTTTTTGGCCAATTTTTTTTATATTTGTCGTCTGAAGGGTCAAGCTTCAAAATGATACCAATCTTGTGAAAATCCATCACCTGTGTTAGTAGTTTCTAAAACAAAGACTGTTGGACAGACAAGATTGAAAATTGGTGGACAAGTCAATTATAAACTAAAGTTTATTTGTACCAAATATATTTGGATTGTAGAAAGAATTGAGAATTATATTAATAATTAGATAAGTGGATAGCATTAAATTTGGTTAACCAAACATACCAGAGAAATAACTTTCTTAGTTAAAATTTCTATAATTAAATGAATTTAGAAAAAAAAAAAATCAGTTGTCATCTGCTTCTTGTTTACATTTTATTTTTTTTTTAATTTACCAATTTATCAAGACCAAGAAAACCACATGAAGATAAAAGTTAATGTGATGAAAAGATCATCAGCTAGAAGATGAGGAACAATCAATGGTATGAACTGGCTTCCTCTGAAAGAGGAAGTTTCATGGGAGTACGAAATTCACAAGCAGTCCCCAGTTGCATGTATATCATCATCAGTGACGATGTCAATGTTGGGGTTTTGGGTTATAGTCAGCTGACATACTTCCTAATTTCCAGCATAACGCTACCGGAAGCAGTGACAAGACAAATCAGTTCCTTCACTTTTATTGTTCTTCAGTATTTCTATTGTGAAACGATTTATTGAAATGAAATATTAGAAATGGACATTATTGAAAAATATACAATAAAAATTAACAAAATTATAAAAAGATAAAATAACGCAGTCTTTATTTGCACTTTTAATAACAAAAATTTAAAAAAAAGTATTTTATTTGAAATCTTTTATTAGAAATATGTTTATGAAATTATAAAAATAATTTTTTTTTTCTTTTTTTTTTTTAAATTTAAAAAAATAAAAGTTTTTTATTTGAATTTATACATATATTATATGCATAATAAGTATATGTTAATGAAAATATAAAAATATCGTAAAAACGTAATAAAAAAGAGTATATGAACAGGGGAAATATAAGCGTGAGAGAAAAAAATGCGAAGGAACTGATTTGCCTTGTCATTACTTCCGGTAACACTATGCCGGTACTTAGGAAGTTCATTAGCTGACTATGACTGATTTTAGCAGCTCTTGCAGAAAGGTATCAATGTCCTCCTACATACAATGCCTGATATTCCCAAATGGTCACCCATCTGGTTCTGATCAGGCTCGACATTGCTTAACTTCAGTGATCTAACGAGAGCATGCCATATTTTTATTTTCTTAAAAATCAAAATACAACATCACTTATGACAAGTATATGTTGGCATTCGATTTAAAGATGACCATGTTGTAACCTGCAGGGAAGCCACTCCACATTGAGGTGTTTAAGACACGAAGCCCCTGCAAATGCGTTTCATTCATGGAAAGTTCACTTGGCACTCTCCGTCTTATTAACCCTTATCCTCGAGTGGCTCTTAGCCTTGATAGGTGCTGACCTATTAGTAAATTTAAAAAAAAAAAAATGTGTATTAGTCCTAAATGTTTTTACAATAAAATATACACCTCTTTTGTTTCTATTTCTTCAGATGGACGCATTTCTCTCTTCCGTGTTATTGAATATGCAGTTTTGAAATCTGTCAACGAAAAACGGCACAATATGAAAGTAAGTCATAGATTTTATAGTTCTGTTGTCTTTAAACTCTGAAATGACAAACTGTTACTAACAAAAATATGAAGGCCGTCCAAAAGTAATGCCTCCTTTTTTTTTTTTTATTCTATCTGAATGAGTCAGAGGAGATTTCTAGTTATGATGGTGTATCGACCACTTGTCTCTCCCTCCTTCCAAAAAGAATCCCTAACCTACTGTCTACCAAGCTCCAACTCCTATCCCATCATCACAGTGTTGTATCAAGTACTTCCATGGAATGTGTTTCAACAAACTTACTGTAAATAATGTAAATACCCCTGACCAACCTGATGCAGCAAAATCCTTCCTCTTCACTGGAGAAGTCCCTAGATGCTGGAAAATCTTTTACTCTAATAGCTTCTTTCCTCCAACTGCTTGCCTTTGCAATTCTCTCCCTGCTCTCTCTTTCCTTGACTGTACCAACACGCAGAAATTTAAATGTAATGTGAACAAACGTCTTCCTGTGCAACTTCCCACTCGAGATGTCCCCCTATAAATCTGGTTCTATAAATCACAATAGCTCTTTTGTCCTATCAGATAATCCTTGTTCAAGGGAGACAACTTTTCACTCTATCAAATTTAATAGAAAGAAATCAATAAATTTTATTCAATTACATGTGATAGGACCACATGGTCCCCGCTCGACAACATTGCTGACCCCAGTATTGTTTCTCTGATCTTTTTCTCCTTTGCGTTCATTTCTGGTTGTCCCTCATCTCTCACATTAGTGGCTGCCAAAAATGGCATGCACAGGTTCATAAGTATAAAAAAATAAAATAAAACAAAATACAATCTCCAACACATTATGCAAATATCAGTTGCACTCTGAGTGTGTATGTGTGACACCATTGACCCTCTAAGTGCCAATGTCCACTTCTTAGTCATCTGCCGAGGCTGTGTTTTCAGTTGATTGAGCAAGTCCTTTCCCAATTTGCTCAGAGCCATAATCTGCTTTCATTTCTGTACAACTATGGCCATTATAAATATAAATTCAGACCTTAGCACTGAAAAATGACGTCATATCTGAAGTCCTACCAAGTCAGACTGTTGATAATAAAAGATTTTTACTGAATTTTTACAGATTTTTAGTTACTGCTTACATAATTACATTGCATTCAGTCGCATTTCTGATTTTTTCGTTTTATAAAAATTGATCTTTCTTCAAATTTCATAAATTATTTTTATAAATGTAAAAAAAATATGCATTTAAATTTTTTATAATCTCCTTCAATCTTAAAACCATATTTTTTTTGTTAAAACAAACAAATAAAGCATGTTAACATTTTTCTTAATAAAATAGACGTTAATTTTTTTCACATAAAAATACCGTTTTAAGAACAAAGCATAATATTCTGTAAATATATAAACATTTGTATGTATATATGTGATAGTATGACAATACATAATTATAACAAGTGAAATATTGAAACTTTTTGTTGTTTTTACTAAGAGAATTTGCCAATCTGATCAATTTCTTTTGATGGAATGAAACACTTGGGATAAGTGTATATTATATACTACTGAAAAGCTCCTGAGTATTGAACATATATATATATATATATATATAGAGAGAGAGAGAGAGAGAGAGTGAGAGAGAATAAATGACAAAAAAGTTATATTCCAAAATTCATGATGTTGACGATCTTATAATTTATTCCTTTCAGTTGACTTATACAAGTCAACTGAATTAAAGGAATAAATTATAAAATGACCAACATCATGAATTTTGGAATATATATTTTTGTCATTTATTCTCTATATTACTCTGTAATTACATTGAGCTTCTTATATAAGGATTGATATATAATAAGAAAATATATTTCTACAGAAATATATATATATATATATATATATATATATATATATATTGGAACTAAAATAAAATATGTATCAAGTGCGCTTGAAAGCCAAATCACAACGTAATATTAAGAATATAAAACAAATATTTTACTTGTTTGAAAATTTATCACATATATTTCAGAGGTATACTCCATCTTCAGTGTTTTGTTTTGTTTCTTTTTTTCCTTTTCTTCTTCCTTGCCATGTTATAACGTTGGAGAAAAATGTCTGTATAGTTGTATCTAGCAGCTGTATTTTGAAGTGTTTGAACTGTGCGTAGGCAACGCGAGAATAATGTCATTTCAAAATACAACTGCCAGATACAACGCGCGGCTCTTTACAAACAGACTTCTTTCTCCAACTTTACAAGTGCACTTGATGCATATTTTATTTTATTCAAATTAAAACAACGTTTCTATTTGAACTCTCATCCTTGACATATATTGGAATTGTTAAAATGTTTTTGACTCATAATGAGAGTATGACTCCAGTGATTTTGACGATTATTTTTATAACCATGGTTATAATAATGAACCAATCAGAAACTTCAAAAGTTATTATAAAAAATGTCGAATTTTGGATTCAATCAGTTCGCCGTCGTGGCTGTCTCAAAACGATTCAAGAAACACTCAAAATTGTGACTGCATTGATTCTTCGCTGATTTGATTTACTGCTGCCATCTTTGTTCAACATAATGTCTCTACACTGAACAGAAACCTTTAGATACAAAATCAATTGGTTCTGGTTTGGCTTTTGTATCTTGAAATATTCACATCTTGAAAGGCGTTTTACATGTAAATTATTTAATCCATTCCAATCCATATGAAATCACTTCTTAAATTTCATAATAAGGGTGAAACCAGAATGAAATAAGAGACAAATAGTACCTTATATGACTGTTAATACCTGCAAATGAGGTAGATATTAGAACATAATGCATAATAAATTTTCAAAATAGCAATAGCTTTCTGAGAAATTATCGTCTCAATGATAGTATCTCACAGATGAGAAGTAGTCTCTCCTACATATCATGGACATCGATCCTCTTAATTGAAAATGCATTCATGCCCTTAGAATATGTTGCTGTTTTGACGGCTTCCTTCTGCTTCAAGACGGTACTAATTGTAGACGGATTTAATCCATACTCCTTTGCAATAGCACTCAACTGCATGCCGTCCTCATATTTCTTAATCATCTCCAGCTTTATTTCCATAGCATCTTCTTTCCTTAAACATCAGCATCATTCTCCAAACAAATGGCAAACAGTTTGATAAAACAATAGCAAACACAGCAAAAATAATTAAGAGTGAATGCTGAAAAAAAACAAGCGACTGATGCATGATGGGAAATCTCCCTCCAATGGTTGAAATCACTTGCTATTTATTTTTTTTTACTGTTTTTAACATCCAAATATAAAATTCTATTTCATTAAAAATGACTGAGAGATATAGCATGATGTTTTTTTTTTATCGTTATTTTAATCATTACTTGTAAGATCATGACCTCAATCAAATCTGTAGGCACGCAGGTGCACGGGAGAAAAAGGATTCATAGTGAAATTATTTACTTTTTTATAAGTAATTCTTGATTTCTAAGAAAAATAACAAACTCCCTCATCTCTTAAAAACTTCTAGAGGATGTACGATTAAAATTAAAACAAAAATATTCTTCAAATGTGGTTAGAATGCTAATGTGTACATTAATTTTTCAATTTTTAAAATAATTTTAATTTATCACTGGTTTAAGTAGAAAAAATAAATTCAAGTCCAAGAAAAAAAAAAAAAAAAAAAAATGTTGATTAACAATCCCATGTTAGCTCCCTTTTGTGTTCCTTTGTGAACAACTTCCTCTCCAATGTTTTGTTGATAAACTTATCTCCTCTTTTTTTGTTATATTCTTTCCCCTTTTTTTAATTTTTTTGTTTCTAACACTTTGGGGTGGGGGAGGATCTCAGTAGTACGGAAATGTTATAATGATAAAAATCTATTTATTTATTTTTTTTTTCACTAGTATCTTGAATGTTTGGTGAAACATTGTAAATGGAAGCCGTCTGGCAGCAGCAAGAACAACGACATTCAAAGATCCTTATTCAATCATCTTCATGACTGCATTGAGGAAGGAGCAACAAAAGGTTGGGAACCGTTTTCTTTTTCTAAAAAAAAATATCAATCATTTTGTTAAATAAATTATTTTCATTTCCTTGTTGAGGCCATGTTCGTCAGTTGATGTCCGCTCATCTCTATCTACTAAAGCTATCTCGATCTGGTCTGAATCACACCTGCATTCGACTGTTTTGAACTCTGTCGGCAAACGTCACAAAACTGTCCATAAACCATTTCCAATTGTCGTTGCAAAACTCATTGTGCTCTAAATTGAGTCCTTTGTTCCAGTCACACCTTGATTAGCAATTCTATGTCAGCTTCCTTTTTGTTATTATTGTTGAACAACTTCCTCTCCATTGTTCTGCTGATAAACTTATAGGTGTGCAATAAATGTAAGACAATGAAGACTGTAAAGAACTTTAATATGGAAAAATTATATTCAATTTGAAGTTGTCCAAATTTTATCGTTTTACTTGGGGGAGGGGGGGTGCCCGGTCGTAAACTATGCTTAAATATATTTTAATTTGTCCAGATTTCATATATACTAGTGGGGATTGGGGGGGGGGGGAGTGGTCGTCATAAAATACGCTTAAATAAGATATTTTAATTTTTCCAGATTTTGTATATATTATAGATTCGTGATTTCAAAAGTAAAAAATAAAAAAATAAAAAAAGTATTTGAGTGTCATCAGCTGGAATTGAAACCACAAGCAAAACTGTAGCTTCCAAACTGGTGACGTTACCACCGTACCAACGTGACACGTATATGAACCGATTAAAAATTTAAAATAAACTAACATGAATAGACAAAATGTATAACGATTTTTTTCAAATTTCACCCATTTTAGACCCATTCAAAACGATTTTAACCGGCTAAAGACCTATAAAAGAACGGTCCGTAAAAATTCCAATCATTTGAGACTTTGTGACTTTTAGTTTCGGAAGAGATAGAGTTTGAAAATATGGAGATAGACAGATAGACATAATGAGCATTATGAATGAGATTCTAGGTTGAATTCTTTAAAATTGTAGAGAAACACAACTATGGACACTCTGGATAGGAACAAAAATAAAGATTGTCTCAGTCATGAAGGATTTCTCCTCACTGATCAAGGACAGAAAAGGTGATGTGTAGCATCAGAACAGATACTACACTGTGATCTGAAAATGTTATCCATATATTTGGTAGCATGTACAGTGGCAATGCATGTGAATAGAAGATTTCCTAAGGGTGAGAGAAGGATGGGGGTGGGGCACAGATGAAATTGAAAAGGTTTCTGTGCCTCTCAAAGACAAGTGAACTCTAAATTAAGGGATTTGTGTTCTGATTGGGTTGGGAAAAAATCTCATTTTTCAAGTCTGCTATTCAACTGAAGAAAATGCATACATTTTGTAAATGCCGAAACAAACATTTGTTAATTGTTCCTATTTACTTACCTCCCAATGAGGGCACAGTTAGACACAAGGTCGGTTTTCAATGTGGGGAAAATCCAGCTCCCCCAAAAAGGGGCACTCTGAATAGAAACAAAACTAAAAAAAATGTCTCACTCATAAAGGATTTTCCCTTCACTAACGGAGGACAGAAAATGTGAAGTGTAGCATCAGAACAGATACTACACTGTGATCTTGTTTATATAGTTTATTGACTGTAAAATTACAATTTGGATTTTGAAAGAAAAATGAAAAGTTACAAACAAAAAATATAGGTATGAAGCCCTATAAGAAATTTGGGGCAGAGCGATGGGTGCAGGATCTTTCTAAAAATTCTTAAAAACTTTGGAGATTACTCTTGACTGGCACCATTTACCACAATACCGCATTCACACCATGGAGTTAAACCTGCTTAATAAATTCCCCAGCGTTTTTGTAAAAGTTATGTATATGTGTGCATGTGTGTGTGTATACTGAGATCTTGGCCCGAATGCCAGATTAATTGTTTTTCAGCTTGTTTTATTTGGAGGAAGATTTCCTTAGCCACTGATATGTATGCAAATTACAAAGCTGTGTGATGAGCGTGATGCTACAGCAGGATCATAGACACTTAAAAAAAAAAAAAAAAAAAAAAGGAGAGGAAAAACAAAATATGGCATTACACATGTTTATTAGAATGAAAAATGAAGCTGTTACAGAATTTGAACCTTTGTCTCTAAAATAGTGGGTGTCATCTCAAATGCCATTGACGATTGAGCTGCAGTGATAACGAGAAAGATGAATTTTTATGAATAACTCTTCCTTCAAGCTCTACGATAAATTTTTGTTCAAGTTTTTACTAGCAATGTAGCTGTGATCTCTTTGGAATTGTCTAGTTGTGAATATATTAAATTTATTTCTAACAATATATTTTGTATCACACTACTTTTTTGTTTACACTTGTGTGTTGTAGAGGTAATACCATTAAATAAAGGATTGATTTAGTCCACAGGGCTGGAAATAATTTGGATGTCTTGAAGTCCAACGTAAACAAATTCCTGATGAACCGCCCCCTTAAGTAGACACTCTAAAATATCCACACTAACGTACTGTACTTACAATAACCCTTATCGATGAGTGGCTTCCGGGCCTTGATAAGTGGTTACCACCTTGTAAAAAATAAAATAAATAAACAAAGAAAGTCATCAAGTGAAAAGGTACTCTAATATAATAAATCTCATCTTCTGTTTAAATGTATGTTTGCATGTCTGGCTAAAACTTTCGACAGAAGCAACAGATTTTCACGAGGTTGGTATTGTTTTTAAGTTCGACCCTTCAGATGACAAATGTAGAAAAATTGGCTAAAAACATGAATTCCTTCACCCTCAACTGGGTACTTTTCTACAGGGAGGGGTTGCTTTTTTTCATTGATATTTTCAAAAGTCATCCCCTCTTTTTGATTGACTAGTCACTTCTGGTTTTATGGTGGACGCAACAGCAAAGATGTCACATTGTTTTCTTTCACACTCTTTTTCTCCTTTATGGTACAGGTTCGAGCCTGCCTGCCTACTACCACTTTTATTTTATTTTTTTTTTTACTCAACACACACACACCTCAAAACACTCGGGCAACGCTGGGCACCCAGACTAGTCCTGTATAAGTTCCATTTTTCTAAACTTTGCATGCAAAGAAATGAAACTATTTATGAAAATAAAGATATCTCTGCTTTTTGCAAAATTTTAACAATAATTATTAGACATCAGTTAATAAATATTGCCCAAATTTTCGGTTATTGGGGTGGGGGTGGGGTTATAATATGGGCACAATCTCCCATTTCAAATATTTCCGATTTGTATTGAATTTGATCTAGTGATTTAAAACCAATTAAGCAAGGTTCCCTGAATTCCAGTTTCTTCTTATGGCTCCTTCAGCTTTTAACTTGAAATTTTAAACATTTTCTAGAATCAAAATCTAATGGATTTGTATCATAATTGGAATAAGGATACAAAGCATAAGGCTCAGTATCATAAGTATATTCATAAGGAAACATAAAAGTGGCACAAAACTTTTCTGTGTTGGGAATTAATTTGGGATGAGTATTCTTCTAGTTATAATATATTTATCTATCTATATATATAAAAATGAAACGTCTGCTTTGTTTGGCTTAAATAAACTAGAACACTATAGGCCCGTTTTTTGTCATATTTTGCAACAGTGATTGTATCTAATCTAACTGTGTTTTTAAATATGAAAAAGTAAAAAATATTACCATATTAAAAAAAACATTTTTTATTCAACATCGTTTTTTTTTTTCGGTCGACTATTTTGAAATGACGAAAAATAACGATTCTGAAAAAATTCTCAAAAGTTTGTTTCACTTTTTCTAAACTATAAAAAAATACTTTAACAAGAAAGTTGCTGGTCTATTTTTACGACTTGCCCCAGCGTATTATAAACTCCCTAACCTCCCCATGTTAAAAATGGCTTTCGGATTAATCTTTACAATTGTGTGGCTTACAGTTACACACTGACTGTTTTTTCAGATGGACAATTTATGTTACGTGTTTAAGAGTTACCAAACCAGAAAATCTCTATATCAGCTAAGAAAATGGAACAACAAAAACTGTGTACCCAAATGAAATGGGAAATTAAACCTATAAGAAACATGCATTTTCTCATTTTGGAACTTTTCCATTGCGCCAATTTGAGCTGCAGTAACGCATGGCAAGATACAGCTAGTACTCTTATAATTTTTTTTTTTCTGCATTGATATTCATATTAAAAACCCTTTTTTCTATATATTTAAAAAGAAAATACAATTTTGTTATATATGAGTCGTAGAATTGCATTCATTTGCAAAAGATCTAGCTAATTTGCATATTTTAAACATTCATTTTAATTCCCTATTAGTTTTTTCGGTTTTTTTATGGGATAATCATCTTTAGTTAACTATTACGTGTAATTATATTCATGCAAATATTCTACATGATTTATACTTGACTAATATTTGCGTAAAAATCTTATAGTAAACACAAACATCTTTCTATATATATTTATGTATGCGTGTGTGTGTGTGTGTATATATATATATATATATATATATATGTTTAAAAAAGTTTGTCTTCCAAACTCTTCTGTTAGTTTTTGGTCTACAGACATGAAACTTAATATATAAGGTAATCAGATGCATGCGGAACTTTACATTTGCGTTTTAGCTGGAGAAAATCGGCGCAAAAGTGTTAAAATTAAAAAAATGGAATTTTCCAGGTGAAGGTTGAATGACGGAATTACAAATATGCATGAATAACATAATAGCCATTGGTTCATGTTTTGATTTGTAGCCTTGCAGCAAGCATGCCTTCATAGGTCAGGCATTAACATCAAAGGAAAAAGTAAATGTTTTGGTTTCGATTCTTGGTGGTGACGCACAAGTCTTTTTTTTTTTATTTAACTTTTTAAATCATTACTATATATTGGTTCCAGTATGATAGAATAATAAATACAAAATCTGCATTAATCAGAATATCATACGTAAGCATATTTTACGATCGGGCAATGCCGAGCAGCCTACTAGTATGTGTGTGTATCCAATCATAATTTCATCCTAAAGTACCCACTTTTCATGAATTGGATGAATAGTTGAAGCTTTATATAATAAGAAAAAAATTGTATTTACCTTTAATACAGTTTTACTATATTTATCATCATAAAATGTATTACCATATGGTACCAATCTTGACTACATTTATACAAAGTCTTTTTTTACTGTAAAATATTTTTTATTCATTTTATAACTAATTTTTTTTTTTCATGTAAAGTATTTTTTTAATTAATTTTTTAACTAATTCCAGATGAGATTTTTTGCTATGTGAAAGGAATCGAGCTTTTGAGCTTTCAGGAAAAATGGCTGTGGACTGTGAGTTTGATTCGCAGCCGAATAAATAACTTGCTGAAAAAATGTTTACAACTTGAACCTCCTGAAGACAGACATCAGGAATTCAACTGGCTTTTACATTATGTCTTTCAAATGTTAGGTAAGTCGTCTGCTTCTTTGTCTTCTTTTTCTTTTTTTTTAATCTTTTTCCTCTTCATCATCTTCCCCATCAGCATTATCGTATTACAAAGGATCTTCATTTTTCATTTTTTATATACGCACTGATTTCACAAAAAATAGAACATTTACGTGCTTGCGCAGTATAATAGAATTTTTAAAAAATGCATTTTAGATGAAAACAGTATTACCTACTTACCTATTGTGTCAAAATTCCAAAGATTATGAAAAAAATAATTGCGTAAAAGGTCTGCAAGAACTATTTTTTACAAAAAAAAACAAAAAAACAACAGATTATTGGTCTGCTATTTTCTATTTTGAAATGGATTACAATTATTTTGTCAAAATCATCAACTACAGTTACCTTCTTTCACTTTTAAGAACTCTTCAACATTACCCAATGCAATAAAACTATAATTCAATGAATTTTATTTTTACTTATAATTATTTTTCTACTCTATCATTTTTCATATTTAAAAATTTTTTTTACTAACCTTGACATGACACGTAAGTACATGATAGTGTTTTTATCTAAAATGCATTTATATAAAATCTCATTCTGCATTAGTAGCAAATTCCTGTAATAAAGATAGTTATCTAAAGAATGACGGTTCAATCACTGATTGTTTATAAATTGCTCTACGTGTTGGAGGTTACATTGGTTGCCACATTGTGAAAATAACAGCCAAGATGAAAATGTTAGTTCACATAATCCAAAATTCTGAAACATAAAAAAACTCTTTGGACTACTGTTCTCATTTTGAGTGTTATTTCAGCCAATGTTTCAGCCAATGTAACCTTCTACCTTATTCAGGTGTATCTTGTTGAACTCTGGAATCTTTCTGTTGAACTTCAGAATTTCGAACAGAATCCTTTATTTAATCCACAGCCATGATCAAGTAGAAGTCTTAAGTAATCCACAATTGCACTCTGCATATTGTCCATACTGAGGATTGAACTTTCGACCCCCAGGAGAGTGTTGCTTAGAACTCAATGCTCAGTGCTTTATCAGTTAAACCAATTCTCAGAGACTCAAAATACAATTGTGAATTAGGACTTCTACTCAGTCATGGCTGACAGAACGAGAGTATGCTACCCCTGTGGATTAAATAAAGGGTTCAGTTTGAAATTCTGTGCAGATTCCTGAGTTCAACAGAAAGATTCTTGAGTTCAACAAGATACACTTGAAGAAGGTCTGAGGTTACGTCAGCCGAAACATTGTGAGAATAACACTGAAAAATGAGAATAATAGTTCAAATAATACAAATTGTCAATCCTTATCTCAAAAATTCAGAAAATATCTTGTTGGACAAATTTTATGACATCTATTGATTTTTTTTATTTATTTCACAGGTAATTTGTGTATGCGAAGCAAAAAGAGGCACAAAATAATTTCTTTTGTGGTGAACTCGTTACTCAAACCATTCCTGAATTCTAACAAATGTAAGTGTAGACCGTCTCATTTTTATTTCTATTTTATCACAGGAAGGATTTGCATGATTATTCATAGTATTGCTAATAATAGTGCTATTTTTATATTCACTAGGCATTTGCACAAAGGTTGTCATCAGTAATTGCTAGCTGACAATAACCGGTGGTGTTCCCTGGAATCTGAATAACAACAAGTCTCACCAGATCTCTAGTACTTTTCATCTTGTTCAACAAACATTTCAAATGATTTTACGTTGCCACAACAGTTGCTTGTTTACACACACACACACACACACATATACTAAAATAAATAAGAACAGTTGGATCACCCATCGAGCCTGGCCAGTACCAGATGGATGACCATTTGGGAAGGCGAGGCGCTGTATGTACCGCAAGGTAAAAATAATACCAGGTTGGGAAACTGGTGTGGGCTATCCTTCTCTCGAAGGTTGATAGGCCTCTCTTAAGCCGTGGTAAGCAACCCAACTAGTGATGGTGTCATGATAAAAAAATACCCTTGATACCTCTGGCGAAGCATCAAATATTCAGCTATGGAGAAGATTTGAATTTCACTACAAACTCATGTAAGAATTCAATCTCGGCTTCGACCGCATGTTATGTTATATATATATATATATATATATATATATATATATATATATATACACATATATACTAGAATAAATATGATCAGTTGAGTCACTTAATAAGTTCTGTTTAGAATGTTTAAATCAAGAAAAAGTGAATTTACAAAGTCAGTTAAGTTTAAAAATATAAAAAAATAAAATCTAAAATTTATGCCTGCTATTTCTTTATTTCTACAGCTATGGGTTAATTAATATTAGTACTTGTGGTGATATTCTCTATTGTTTCTTTCTGAATATCAGATTATTCCAATTTTCTGGTTCATAGTTTCATTACATTCGACTATTAATAAAGAGAGAAAGAGACTTAATTGAGAGTGGTTAATATTGTATTAACCCTTGGGTGACAATGGTATTTTTACACACATTTCCTATGATAGGTGTGAATTTTTTCACATCACATAAAATCAAGACTAGGGTCTTTGAAAAAGAATTTTTTTTGTCAATACAAATATTTAAACATAGGCTTCAAGCATGGGTTTCATTCATTGATTAATGCAGTTAGGGCAAAGAAGAATTCCATAGTCCTTGAAGACATTGTTGCAGTTGTTTGTAATAGTAAAAACTAGGTGTTAAAAAATTAACAACCAGCATAGCCTAAGGGTTAAATAAGATTGGGATGGGGGGGGGCAAACAATATTTGGTGGTTAAAATATGAGAAAATAAAACCTAAAGGAAACAAATTTTGATTAACGTATTAGGTCCCACTAAATAAAAAGGTACTTTTACAGAATTAGAGCTGGGTTTTTTTTTTGGTTTTTTTGCTCTAACATAACCATAAACTAATGCTAACCTAACTTTAAGTTTTAGATTTAGTTTAGCAAAAGTCGTTTTTTGTTCAATTCAAATTCTATTTAAAACCCAATAAAATTTAAATTAGAAGTAAAATTTTATTAAAAGTGTGTAAGTTATGCATAGGCAAGAAACACGCATACGCAGAAACACGCAAACTGATCATAGAATTAATATAAAAAAGGAAAGCAATGTAAATCACTTAAAATCTTTAAAGAAAATATACAAGATTTGTTCAAAAAATTATTAGTTTTACGCAAAGGAGAAGGAGGGGGTGGTGGTGGTGGTGGTGTGTGTGTGTGTGTGTGTGTGTGTGCATATATATATATATATATATACAGGGCTCTACGGACAAATTTATCTTTAGTTGACCTTTGACAACTAAATATTTTCGTTTACTAGCCAAACCTACATGATTTTTAGAATATGACATCTTCGTTTTATGACGAGTATGTACATCAGAAAGATATTTTTGTATTAAATAAGTGTAATTCTAAATATACACCAAATTTTATGTTAATACTGGAAGTTATAAACATTCGAATTTCTTCAGATGTTTTTTAAACAGCCTTTGTTTTGAAAAAAAAAATGTATATTGTTTTTTTTAAACCTTTTATTATTTAAATAATTTGACTTCACTCATTTTATTAAAAAAAAAAGTTGAAAAGATATTTTTCACTCAGTAAGTGAGCTTTGGAAGATTGTCAGTGAAAGAAATACAATCGCCAAAAGATAAGCGTTTCATTATTTCTAGTTGCCACTTTGAAAAATCACTCACAAATGCGACTGTTTCACTCGCAATGTAAAGCCATATATATTTTTTTTTCACCCAGTAGATTCCACCAGCTTATAGATAAAACACCAAATAATTTATTTTAAAAATCTATAATAATAGTACTTGCTTACTGCATAATTACTTTGAAGAAAGGATAAAATTTATCTGTATTCATCAACTTCTTTCTGAGAATTGTTGGAATCTTCTTAAAAATTCTTGTGGAATGTTCAAACAGTAACTTATTACCAAAAGTGCAATATAACTCTTCATGTGTACTGCTTTATTCCTAACCATAATGTGTAAATTTTATCTTGAATGTATAGTTTCTTCATTTCTAAAGTATGTATCACATGCACTCAGTGTCTTATTTTTTTAGCAGGGTTGATATTTCACTTTCTAAATAAAATAAATGATTTTTCTTTTCAATTTGCATACTCTAACCCACGTTTTAGTCATTACCAAAGGTTTCAACTCAATAGTAAAAAAAAAAATGTTAGTACCTTTGGACTTAATGAACTTAGTTCTAGTATAATAATATAAAAATTTGAGAAGAGTATTGATCTCCTGATTCATTTCTTGTTGGCCGCAGAAATACAGTCTAGGGTGAAGCATTTGCAACCATTATCATAGCTGTTTTTTTTTTTTTTTTTTTTTTTTATACTTTCAACATGTTTTTCCTCTTTTTAAATCACTTCCTAACACTGGGGGCTGAGCGTCCATAGTATAGCGACACAATTAAAATTGATTTTTTTTTTCCAGCATAACTCAATCCCAAAATTAAGAAATATTTTAACATGTGTTTTGTTTGATTAAATATTTGGCAAAATAAAACCTAAAATAAACATTGATAAATTTAGCTTTAGTATAATAATAGAAAAAATTTAGACTATTGGCCGCATAATTCATTTCCTGTTGACTGCAGAGAGATCGTCTGCTGGCCAAATAGAGCACACTGCCTATATGTTTGAGACCGGCATTCCTTATTTTTACGTTTGTAAATTTTAATGCTTATTTATTTTTTATTCTTCATTTCAGTTTCTTCTGACGTTCATTTGTGTTGCGCACAAGTCTTGATGAAGTTGTATCCATTTGAGCCGATTGCTGTCTATCCAATGTTGGAATTGTGGTTCCAGGAAACGCAGACATCAGAAGCGTCATCAAAATTGAGGAATGAATGGATTCTTCTGAAGAGTCATTTAAACAAAGAAACAGGAGTGACTTGACTTTAACAGAAACTTTAATTATCTTCAAATACAAATTGTTTCTATTTTTTTGCTAAACTAATTTTATTTATCAAAATTTTTTTTATACTTTTTTATTTGGAAAAAAAAAAAAGAAAAGAAATTTGTCAATTCTAAATAAATTTGTAAAAAAAGCAGGAAAATTTGTTTTGTCTAAAAAAAAAAAAATCTGTGTTTGTTTTCTTTCTGAAATTCTGATTCCTTGGTCTACAATCATAGCCATATTGTATCTTCAGATCTTGTCGAAATCGAACCCAAGGCAGATGGGATTGTTTGCATTCCTAAGAAAGAAGTTTAGGGGTTTTACACATACTTTAATGGAATGTGCTCTGATGAACTTATAGCACTTGTGATAGCAGTCCTAGTTGTTTCTGTTTGTTGTTCAAGTCTTCCTCATCTTTTATAATCTTCCACCAATTTTTATTAAATTAAATTCCAGTTTTATGTCATCTTTTTTTAACGTGTAACACAAAACGATTACAAATTTTTCACTGCACTTCTTTGAGTATTGTCATGTTAAGAAGAATGGCTTTCGAAATAGACATCCCAAACTTCCCATGTTAAGAACGGCTTTCGGAATAGACATCACCAACCTCCCCATCTTAGGAACAGCGATCATAATAGACACCCCCAATATACCCATTTAAAGAGCGGCTTTCAGAGTAGACAATCCCCTTTCAAAATCAGTGAAAACACAAATAAGTGTTTCCGCATGCAATGAAATTTATGCTAAAACTGTAGCGTAGGTGATTGGTGTAAAAAATCTAATCGTCAACCGGAATATTGAATGTCAAAAAAGAAAAAAAGCAAAGGAAAACCCTTTCTTTTTTTTTTTTTTTCAGGACAGGTTTTTATTTGGAGGGAGGGATAGTGCTGTGTCGGTATTTTGTACACATTTACATTCTCAAACCATTTTTTTTTTTTTTTTTTACAAAGGAATAACTACTTATCAAAGCCCAGAGGCCACTCAAGGATAAGGGTTAAAGAGTGTACAGTAGTTAAGGGGGCAATATTGCAATCGTTAGTAGTGTAACTTTGGTAAATTGGATTACTTAAGGGGAACGGCTCATCAAGAACTTGTTTACATTGGACTTGAAGACAACCATATTGTAGTCAGCTGGAAAGCAGGAAAACAGAAGACAGTTGCACAGGTGTGCAGTTCTAAGAAAGAAGCTTTGTTCATGGAATCTACATTTAGGTTTAAGCACAGATAAAGTGTGGGGAAAATTATTGATAGTGTTTTCAGCTAGACAAGGGTTTCTTGTGAAAGTTTGGCGAGGGAGGGGACCATAGATTGGAGCTCAGACAAGCACTTGCCATGAAAATAATAATAAAGCAGAGACAGGCTCTCATCTCTTCTGTGACAAAGAGGTTGCAAGGAAGAGAAAAGGGCATCCCCTGCTAGGCTACGAAATCTATTTTGATGAAAATTATAGAAAATAATATTCCAACGTGATAGATATAAAGTAAACAAACCAAAATTATATGTTCATCAACGTTTCATCTTTATTTCAAGACTTCCTTGGGATGAGCGATTTGAAGAAATAAAATACCAGTACAATATTTGAAAATAGATTTGTTGTGCATGTAATGTGAAAAAGATGTTTTTGTTCTATTTCCAAATGAAAAAAAAAAATAGTTGTTAGCATTCAAAGTATGTATAACATTCATGGCATGGAGTGAAAAAGACTTATTTTTGCAAAACATGACATATAGCCATTACAATTTAAAAAGATATGTTTCTTTTTGGAATAGATATAGTCGGTAGAATTCAAAATGTTGGATGCATATATGAAATGAAATGAAATTGCTATATTTACATTTTTTTTTAAGTTTTCCAGACATGTAAGCAAAGACAGAAGACGTTATGTATGTTAAGTTTTTTTTTTACACGTTTGATCCAGTAAATAAGGTGTTTAGGAGCGGTTAATATGTTTTGTATTTCTTCTTTTTTTTTAATTTATTTTTATTTTTATTTTTTTAATTTTTTTTAGTGCTAGTGTCTCATGAGGAAAACGACGCCATTTTTGTAAACTTTTAGAAGTGTTCGTTTATTTAGGAATTAGTTTAATTCTGGAATATGAGAATGGCAGATGTCAGCCAATCAGAAAGAGCGGAACATGGCTTTCAACACTAAACCTCCAATACATTCACAATTTTGGAAGTTTATTTATATATATATTATAGCCCCATCACATATTATACATCATAATGATTGTCCATTATCTATGTTTTCCGTACAAATATTGGAATACAGTTAAACTATTAAAAAGTAAACTTGCCCTTGGTGTTTTTTGTTATATATATGTTATATATATCTTTTTGTTATATATATATATATATATATATGTTATATATATCTTTTTGTTATATATATATATATATATATATATATATGTTATATATATCTTTTTGTTATATATATATATATATGTTATATATATATCTTTTGTTATGTATATATATATATATGTTATATCTTTTGTTATATATATATATGTTATATATATATATCTTTTGTTATATATATATGTGTGTGTGTGTGTTAATAGTAAAGTAAATAGATCAATGAATTTATAAGTTAAAAAATGTCATAGAGATTCTCAAAAATCAATTTACCTGAGATGTTCGAAAGAACTTATTCCAAAAGTGCTCTGTACTTCTTTTTGATAACCATTGCAAGTGATTTTGCATTATTCCAACAGCAGGTTACCATTGATTTTTCACTAGCAATGTCCATCGGTCTTTTCTCAGACTTTTTTTGGGAAGGGGGGGGATTCTTTTTTTCAGTTTTAGTTCCCTCCGGTTCATTTAGTACTCCTCAATATTTTCTTGTATTTCTGTTGTATTATTATTTGTACTCACTAGGAGTTCTCATGCAGATCGTCACCAGAGATTACCGATCGTGTTTTTTATTTTTTTTTACTTACATTCACCCCTAACAAGGCATATCGCCAGCTGGACATAAGGGGCTATTATTTGGAACCATGCCTAACCTTTGCAAATGGCTGTTATTGTAACAGCCACTTATCATAGATTTCTCTCTGGCAATGGCCATTCGTCTTCACTTGAATTTAGGTGGCAAAAGCCTCCCTAAGGTTCTACACTTTTCTAATGAATAATGTTCTTTCTCCTCGGTCCTTCTATCCTCCTTAACCCCTCATGACTATTTTGTGTGGTATCTGCTGTGGATGCTTTTGTTATTGCTGCTGTAAATCATAATAATAATAATAGGTCGAATTGCCAGAGGTGGAAGTGGGGACGAGTTCCCACTCTCCTATAAAATACTGCCAAGGCATGCTCAAATCTATAGCCTCTGACAGTTTAGTCCTCCTCCTGCCTTTCACATTTGGTTTAGTGTCTAAGCCTGGCGAACTGTGTTAGTGACAGGCAGGGGTGCATCAGGCATCTGGCGCCTTAAAACCAGTAGCTGTGGATAAGTGGTGCTCGAAAATATAGAAGGAAAACTCTGATTTCAACCCATTATAGCTGGTGTCTTAAAAAAACAAAAAGAAAAGAAAACTTTAGAAGTGGAAGATGTGGATGAAGTGGCTGGAAATGGAGAGGAAACAAAGGACGTGGTAATTGGTAATAATGGGGAAACTGATGATGAGGTGCTGGAAGAAACTGAGGCAGTGATAGGGATCATTGAAAGACTACAACAGTTTATAGTAGAAGGAAAAAAGGTGATGGAATTATATTTGACAAACTAGACAGAAAAACTCTAAAGGTGCAGGTAGACAATGTAAATGAAGCAATGAAATATGTCAAATGCAAGACTATCGAAGAAACAAATAATTTGATCATGGAAGGAAGTGTTTGAGTTTCAGAAAAATTTTGATTAAAAAGTGGTAAACGCCAGAATAGAAATGAACCCAGGTGGAAAAGAAGAATAAAAAATGGCATAAAAAATTAAAGAAAGGACAATTGGGTGCAGGGAAGACAGAGAAATTCAAACAACTGAATGGAAAGTATAGAGTGAAAAGAAAGACAATTAAAAAATCAAACAAAGAATCTTAGCAAAAAGTGTGGAAATGAAGAAATAAGAAGAGAGAACTACTCAGTTCAGAGAGAAAAGATTATTTAGTCTGGACCAGAAGAAGTTCTATAAAGGACTTAATAAACGATCACATTAGGTAAATGAAATACCAAAGTCAAAAGAGTGCACAAAGTTCTGGAGTGTAAAAAATAAATATAATGGAAATGCTTTGAGGAATGAAATACAAAGTAAATTAAACCTAAGATGTCGTAAAAGTGAACAAGGAGAAAGCGAACAAACAATGTAAGAAAATTACAAATTGGAAAGCTCCCGGACCAGATACTGTATGGCGGTATTGGTTAAAAAACTTTACCACCTTGCATGGAAGGAGTTCATCCCAAATTGATGGAATGTTGACAGGAGATGTAATTCCTGAATAGAGCACACGTGGAAGAACAGTTCTCTGCCATACATGGATACATAACTATCATCTGCCTTCCACTGATGTGTAAACTGCCATTTTGGCAGATGAGATTCACCAATATTTGGAACAGTAAGGATGTAAAAGAGATAGAGGGACTAAGGATCTGGTGCTTATTTATAGGACAATACTTTCAGGTTGCAAGAAAAGATCCACATGACATAGATGACCACAAAGTATATGATCTGGTTCCACATAGCTGGTCTAAGTAATGCATGGAAATATTTGGAATATCATTGAATATGCGAGATTTCTTGGAAAGAAGTGTGAAACAATGGAACATGTCATTAATATTAAATGAAGAAGATCTTGAGGATCTTCATATGAAGAGAGATTTTTCCAGGAGGACAGCTTGTCGCCATTGTTGTTTGTGTTGAGTATGGTACTCTTGTCATTCATATTACGAAAGGTAAATGTGTGTTATGAGTAAGGAAAGAAGGAGTACCGGGTAAGCCATTTATTATTTATGAATGACAAAGTTGTATGCAAAGACCAGCTTGTGAGGACTGTTCAAATGTTCATCCATAACATAGGTATGGAATATGGTGCTCGAATTAAAAAGGGGAAAAATTGTTGAAAGTAAAGGAATAAAGCTTTTGAATGAGAAAATAATAGAAGAGGTTAACGAAGAAGAATACACCTACTTAGGAATTTGTGGAATTAGATAAAATTAAAGAAGCTAAAATGAAGGAAATAATAGGAAAAGAATATAAGAAAAGACTACGGTTGGTCCTTAGGTCAAGATTGAATGGGAGAAACAAAATATCCGCAGTAAACACATAGGCAGTTGCTATATTTTGATATGGGGGCGGGTATTATTTAATGGAAAGAAAATGAGCTGAAAGATATGGACAGGAAGACAAGGAAAACGATGACAATGAATGGAGCTCTTCAACCAAAGAATAATGGCTATAGATTATATGTGAAAAGAAAAAGAGGGAAGACGAGGACTAATAGGTGTAGAACAATGTGTAAAAGAAGAAGAAAATAGTATGGAAGTTTACATCTCCAACTGTAAGGAAAAGCTTGTAAAGGACGTTGCAAAATTTGAAAAATTGCAAGAGAGCGAACTAGTAAGAAGCAAGGAATTTAAGACAATAAATGAACAAAAAAAAAAAAGAAAAAGAAATGGGTTGAGAAGAAAATGCAAGCCAGTTTGGTAAAGATCTATCAAAGGCAGCCGATAAGGGAAAACCCTGGCGATGCTTGCCAAAATGTGACTTGAAGGTTGGGACAGAAGCTCTTATATGTACCACGTAGGAGCATGTGTTCAGGACAAATTGGGTGAGGTATCACATTGATAAAACAGCTGAAAGTCCCATATGTCGACTGTGTGGACAGAAAATGAGAATCTACAACGTCTCATCAGTAGTTGTGAGAAGTTAGTTCAAAAGGAATACAAGAGACGGCATGACAATTTTGCAAGATAGGCCCATTGGGATATATGCAAGAAAAGAATGGAATGCAGTGAAAAATATGATAATGTGAAATTATTGTAGGATATGAATATCCAATGTGATAATGTGCTTGAAGCAAGGTAATCAGATTTAGTTTTGTCCAAAAAAGCTTGTAAGGGACGTTGCAAAATTTGAAAAATTGTAAGAGAGTGAACTAGTAAGAATCAAGGAATTTAAGGCAATAAATGAACAAAAAACGAAAGACATGGATTGAGAAGAAAATGCATGGACAATTCCATAGACAGTGAATAAGATAAAAAAAATACCCTTGTTATGGTTGTCAGATTGGACTTGAAGGTTGGGAGAAAAACCCTGATATGTGGTATCACATTGATAAAATGACTGAAAGTCCCATATGAGGACCGTGTGTGTAGAAAGGTGAGAATTACAACATCTCATCAGTAGTTGTGAGAAGTCAGCTCAAAAAGAGTACAAGAGACGCCATGACAATTTTGCGAGAAAGGTCTGTAGGATATATGCAAGAAAAGAGGGTTGGAATACAATGAAAAATGATACAAGCATGTTCCAGAAATGATAATGGAATATTGTTTTAATAACATGATTGAAACAAGGAGACCAGATTTTGCCGTGTTGAAAAAAGAAAAAGAGAAGGTCAAAAAGTATCAAGATTTAAAAAGGAGATAACAAATTCTGGGGGTTGTATCTATTGTGATGGGAGGCCTGAGGAGCGTGACAAGTGGATTCATCTTGTTCTATTTGCTGCCAACCACTCCCCCATTCTCTCGCCCACGGTCTTTTTATAATGTCTTTATAGCTATGCAAATCAATGAACATCAAACTATATGCCCCCATGATCCTTAAAGATCATTTCACATAAACCTGTGCACAGATCGGTACTCAGATCTCCAGGGCTTCTAGGCAAAACTAGCCCTTTGAACACGGCTAGACACAGCTAGCACTCACTACACAGCTAGACAACTAACTCACACAACATGGTTAAACAAAACTAGCTCACACTTCATGGTTAAACACAACTAGCTCCTACTACATGGCTAAACACGACTAGCTCATTCTCCATGGCTAAACACAACTAGCTCATTCTCCATGGCTAAAAAAACTAGCTCATACTACATGGCTAAACAAAACTACCTCATACTACATGGCTAAACAAAGCTAGCTCATACTACATGGCTAAACAAAACTACCTCATACTACATGGCTAAACAAAGCTAGCTCATACTACATGGCTAAAGACAACTAGCTCATAGCTCATACTACATGGCTAAACAAAACTAGCTCACACAACACAACCACACCAATTCTGAAAAAAGCTCAGCTCGAATTGCAACTTAATCCTCTCCATAACTTAATGACGCACATCTGTTCATAAATCTTATTTTAATCTCTACATTTCACGATGGATTTTCACAAAATCTGACTTTCGCATTGGTTGTATCAACTTTACATTTCTGCTGAAATTAAGTTGTAATCTTATTAGAAAAAAATAAAAATGATTGACAGTATGCGCACACCATTTTACATTTGTCTTTTTCTATTTGCTGCTAACCAATCTCCCATCCCTCGCCTATGCTCTTTTTATAATGTCTTTTAGGGCAGCTAATTTATTGATATGCAAATAAATGAATATCAAACTACAGAATCGCTAGACTCTTGCAGAAAGTGCTAAAAGACTGGAAAAAGATGCTTATAGCCTATGGTCATTTCTTATGCTTCACCTATTAGTATCAGCAATACCAACAACCAAACGCAAAATGTGACAATATGAATTAATATTAACAAGTTAAATCTTGATTAACTGAGCGAGAATAGTCCATTTGTATTCAGAGGGTATATAAAGGAATTTATTCTTTAAATTTAACATAAAAATTTAAAGCTTAAAATAAAGTTTATATAAATTGTAAAACCACTATTTTATCAGTAAATTTGACGGTGATAATTTTTATGAAAAAATACGTTTGCTCTGAAAGCTAAAACCGCCATATTGTTTTTAATTTTTTGTTGGTTAGCGAGATTGCTTTTATTCAATGAGAATGTGACAGGCGTTTTTCTCACCGATCAAAATGTGGGTGGAGTTTTCATCATTAGTGGCATTAAATATTTTTCTTGTAATTTATACTGGCCACTTGGAATATTCCATTTTCATTCTAAGGGATGTCCAGGATCAAAGATGATGATGATGATGATGATAATAATAATAATAATAATAATAATAATAATAATTATATATATATATATATATATATATATATATATTATTATTATGATTATTAACAATCATATATATATATATATATATATATATATATATATATATATATATATATATATATATATATATATATATGATTGTTGAGCTGGATTAAATCCGACGATATGAAATAAAATGGAGGTCGAAGGACCTGAATACTCAACGTTCCGCCCGATATTTGTGGGCTTCTACAAGAGGAATGGTCAGGGATGGTCATTGACCATCCCTCTTGAAGAAGCCCGCATAAATCGGGCGAAACGTTGAGTATTGAGGTCCTTCCACCTCCATTTTATTTCATATATATATATATATATATATATATATATATAACTACTTCATTTACTCACATAAAATTAATACACGAAAGTATAAATTTATGCGTAAACTTTAAGTATTTACTTCAAAAGTGCTCAATACGTATGTAGATCTAGTTAGTAAGTTATAAAATATATATAACGATTAAGCTACACTAATAGGAAGGGCGCGGTGGATACGAGAAAGCTGATGGGCTAACAAAAATCTCAATAGAAGGTGCGTATATAAAAACGACAGACAACCACAAAATTCGTGCATAAGCCTGAAGAGTCCTAGAGTGGATGAAACGTGGAATATTCAGTGTAGCTTAATCGCCATATATATTTTATAACTTACTATATATATATATATATATATAACTAATTTATTTACTCATATTTATGCGTAAACTTTATTTACGTCAAAAGTGCTCAATATATAGGTAGAGCTAGTTAGTAATTTATAAAATATATATAGCACTTAATCTACACTGAATATTCCACATTTCACCCACTCTAGGATTCTTCAGGCTTATGCGCCATATATATATTTTAATATATATATATATATATTAAGGCAATTCTGAATTTTTGTGTTGTGTTGATTAATCGGACTATTATTCTCATCTTGGGTGTTATTAGCGCAACGTTTCGATCGCTGCAACCTGCGACCTTTTTCAGGTGTTGAGAACATGATTCTTTTCCTATTAAGAAAAAGAGGGTTGGCTCTGCATTACAACAACTCTTTTTTTTCTTAGAGTTGCCTCCCTTACATCGTGTTTTTTTAAAAAACAAAAAATACACATGGGTATCGATCCTCTGTTTCGTAAAACACCTTTTTTTTTCACTAATATTAACAATTAGTATAAATATCCCGAAAAATTGAGCCATAAAAAACGTTTAACAAATATCTTAGTGACTCCTGATGATTGAACCTTCTTTATGATCTATGGACCCACCCTCAAGCAAACGGTTCAAATTCTTGTAACGGTTGAAGATAATAAGCACAATTATAGATTATTAAGGTTTATCAAAAATTTACGACAAGCTCTTATACATTAGTTATACTCACCCAGCATTGCTCGTGATACAATAAAGCCATTTTACTTTTTTTTTTTTACACAGGCATCACCACATTATCTAGGCCAGAGGCCACTCAAGGATAAGAGTTAAAGAGTGTACAGTAGAAATTGGAAAATATAGTAATCATTAGTAATGAAAATTCGGTAAATTTGTTAACTTATATGGAACGGCTCATCAATAACTTGTTTACATTAGACTTGAAGACAACCATATTGGAAAGCAGGAAAACGGAAGACAATTCCACAGGCGTGCAGTTCTAAGAAAGAAGCTTTGTTCATGGAATCTACGTTTAGGTTTAGGCACAGATGAAGAGTGGGGGAAATTAGTGATAGTGTTTTCAGCTAGACGAATGTTTCTTGTGAAAGTTTTGCGAGGGGGGACCATAGACTGAAGCTCAGTCGAACACTTTCTATGAAAATAATGATACATCAGAGACAAGCTCGCAACATCTCTTCTGTGAGAAAGAGGTTGCAGGGAAGAGAAAAGGACATCTCCTACGAGGCTACGAAGTCTATTTTGAACTTTATCAAAGCAGGATAAGTTCTTTCTAGCTGCTCCTACCAAGATGTGGCAACAGTATTCCATCCTTGGACGTACTTGGCTCTTATATATATATTTCAGGTTTTATTTATTTGCACATTATTAAAACGTATACAGAAAAAGAAATAATATTGCAGTTGTAAGGGAGACAACTGCTTTTATATTCTTAAAATTAAAATATGAGCTATTCTGCGGCCTGACTCTAATTTTAACTACAATTAAAAAAATGTTCCCATATTAGTAGTTGCCCAGACAGGGCTACATATTTAAAAAAAAAAAACTATTGCAATATGATACAGCAACAAAAACAAACTTGGCTAGTCAGAATCAAAGTTTGATACGTCAGCTTAAATACTATTCTGGTTCAACTTTTATAATCTCATTGGATAGATTTATGTGTTAAAAACATCTATTATTATTAGGGATACCTGTTTGTCTGAAGCCGAAACTATACTACTTTTTACTGTTCAGTTTACTATACTATTTCAGAATTATGAGGTGCCTTAAATAAGTTTTAAGACTTTTTTTTTTTCATATGGGCACTTTCATTGATAGCACACACATAAAACTCTAGTCCCCTTTGAAGTAATTTCCTCCGGCTGCAATGCACTTGTACCGTTCAAACAATTTCTGGAAAGTCCCATGAAAGTCCTCCATATGTCAATGTTCCTTGTTACAGCCTTTTTTATCTCCTCAACTGTCTCATAATGGCAGCCTCTAAAGTTTTCCTTAAGTTAAGGGAATAATCAAAAGTCACAGGAAGCAAGGTCTGGGCAATAGGGAGGGTGAGGAACTGTCTTGATGCCCATCTTGGTCAAATAGTCTGTAACAGGGATGGAACATTCTTGGGACAAACTTCACGCAAATCTTCCGCATCTTCAGTTCCTCATGAATAATTGTTTGTACAGTTCCTACACTGACATCAAACTGTTTTTTTATTGTCTCTATAGACACACGACTGTCCTTGTCCATGAAATTCTTTATTTGGCCAATCAAATCTGGTGTTCTGACTTCTTTACTCCTCCCACTCCTCTTATCATTTCTCACAGATTTCCTGTCTTCCTTGAATCCCTTATGCCACTCAAAAACTGATGCTGGCTTCATGCAAGATGGTCCAAAAGCAGTCTGAAGCATTCCATACGTTTCCTATGGCATTTTTTCCTTTTATTCCATATCGTTCTTCTAAAGTGTCCTCACGTCCAGATTCTATTTCAGAAATTCACCAGCTGTGACAATCAGGTTTTAGTAGGGAGTATTCCAATTCCTGCTGTAGCTGTTCATTTGAATCTGAAATCATGAAAATTGGTCAGTCATCTCATAAGATGTTTAGCAATAATATACTGAATTTTGAAGAGTCTGGGAATTTTTAAAGGTCTGGAAAGTTATCAAAGATCAAAGGCACCTCGAATGTGCTATGTTCTAATAGGATATTTTTCACCATTATTTTCTCATTTTTTTAGGGTAGTGTTCTGTATCTGTTCTGCTGTCATGAAACCATTTTCACAAGCATTACCCCCTCTTTTTGGAAAAAAGTGTAGTTTCTGTTCTGTTGTCATGGGATTATCCTTTTATGTATTATCTCTGCCTTTGAGTATAATATGCTTGTTAATCACGGGACCATTTTCCCATGCATTAACTTCTCCTTTGAGGGGGAGTAATGTAATATATGTTGATTTATCATGTATACAAACCAAAATATGTGATTAGAGGGTGTACATTTCTGCTCTTTTATATATATATATATATATATATATATATATATATATATAAAGCTTGAATGCCTATTGGAGAGAGCTGATTTTGACTTCGACACTTCGAATTGAGTTGTATATCACTTCTTTATTTCATCATGGCTGACGAAAACACTATGATTCGCTTAGTCGTACAATGTGATTGAATAAAAAAAATACTTGATCAAATTACGTGCTTTTTGTAAATATTTCATCTTCGTTACATGACTGGTACGGATATCATACAGTTTTCTGTATTTTCTTTACTTTTAATTGCCGTCAACAGTGCAATTCTGAATATAAACCAATCTTACTGAATACAATATTCACAAGTTTATCCGAGTGATTATTGGCGTGGCAGAAGGAGTTAAATCAGCCTATATTATCATCTATAATTTCATCTTCTTGACATGACTAGTGCGTACATCATACATTATCTATATATCTATAAAAGTGAAATTGTGTGACTGAGAGAGAGAGAGAGAGAGAGAGAGAGAGAGAGAGAGAGAGAGAGAGAGAGAGAGAGTATGTGTGTGTGTGTGTGTGTACATTAACAAACTACTCTGTCAATTTTCAGTCTACAGACTCGAGATTTGACATAAGAGGTATTGAGATTTCGGAAAATCTTTTTAATCGTTTTTCAGCCAGAAATTTGGCTGTCAAAGTTAAACGATTTGACCTTTAAAAACTCTACCAAACTCCTCCGACATTTTTGGGTCTAAACACTTGAAATTTTAGATGTAGGTTACTTGGACATGGATCAAACATTTTAATTTGATTTGAGCTCCCAAAAATAAATGTTAATGGGGTCAAAATTTGGGTCAAACTTAATAAAAACATTTGACCTCTGCGTTCTCTACTAAATTACTCTTTTGGTCTAAACATTTGAAATTTTACATAAGACAAGCTTTTTAATCGGGTTTTGACCGAAATTTGGCCGCCAAGGGGTTAAAGTTCACAAGATTTGACCTTCGCAGTATCTAGCAAACTATTAAGCCAATTTTGAGTCTAAACATTTGAAATTTTACATAAAGCGTATTCAGACATGCAGCAAGCTTTTTAATCAGTTTTTGGGCGAAAATTCGGCTGCAAAGAGGTCAAAGTTTAAAGTGCTGAACTTAGCAGACTCTACCAAATTTCTCCGTCAATTTTTGGTCTAAACACTTGAAATTTTAGATGCAGGTTACCTGGACATGAGTCCAACTTTTTAATATATATATATATATATATATATATATATATATATATATATATATATATATATATATATATATGCACATAAACTTATGAACAGTACATAGGCCCAAGCAAAACAAGGCTGAACTGCCAGCCATCTATAATTTCATCTTCGTTACATGACTGGCACGTACATCATATATCATCATCTATAATTTGTTTCATTGATTTTAATTAAGTCGAACATTTCAGGAGACAAATCGATCGAGGTTTAAATAATCGAAGCGAAAAGCCAGAATAAATGAGAGGATGGGTGTGGGTGGTTGGATACGAATTTAATTCTACTTCCATTTATTCTTAATAAATCTTCACTTTTCTTACGTTTTTCATCTTTTTATGTTAAAAAAAGAAATCGATGAAAAGTAAAACGATTATTTATGATCCTATTCATTTTTCGACTGATAAGATGATTTTAGAAAAGTCTAAACCGTCTTCTTTCTAAACTCTCCCTTTTCTTTCTCTCTCTCACACACACACATACACACATATATATATATATATGTATATAGTTAAACTGGTAATTCGTAAAAATTTGAAGAGAGTGCTTAATACTACTGCAGAGCAAATATGTGTTTTATTTTTTGTTACCGTTTTATCTGTTTGGTTACATATGTTTCAGATGTTGGGCCATGTTTACGATCTAACAGCCTCGTAGGACCTTACAGAAGTGGATGTTAGTATCAGGAAGAAGTGTTTTAGAAGAAATACGAAAAAGAAAAAAGAGAGAGAGAGAGAGAGAGAGAGAAAGAGGGTGGGGTTGAGGTAGGGGATAATAAGGAGGGAGGGAGACGAGTATTGACAATATTTCAGTTTTGAGGGTTAAGATACATTAGTGTGTGGGGGGAGGGTGGCAGATTCAGGTAGGCGTGCGTAGAGATATATGGTTATAGGGAGGGGGGTGGAGAGAGGATGGTAAAAAAAGAAAAAAGGGGAGGGGGTAAGGAGAGGAGGGGGAGTTTCAATTTTGAATTTTAATTGCCTTTTTCTTGTACTAAACTCCTCCGACAATTTTGGGTCTAAACACTTTAAATTTTAGATATAGGTTCCTTGGACATGGATGTAACTTAATAACTTGATTTAAGCCTAAAAGAATAAATTAAAAAACTTTGACCCCTGCGGTCTCTACCAAATTAGTCAGACAATTTCCGGTCTAAACATTTGAAATTTTACATAAAGGGTATTCAGAGAAAGGGCAAGCTTTTTAATCGGTTTGGGTCGAAAACTTTTTAGTTACCAATATATAAATGTATGTATGTATGTTTGCATGTCTGCCCAACATTTTCGACTGGGACAACGGATTTTCTCAAGATCAGTATCGTTTTGAAGTTCGACCTTTCAGACGACAAATACCGAAAAATTTGCTAAAAACATCAATATCTTCACCTTAAACTGGACACTTTTCTACAAGGGGGGGGGGCTCGCTTTTTTCGCCGATATTTTTGAAAGTCATCCTCTCTTTTCGATTGTCCAGCCTTAATTTTAAAAAAATGTCACTTCCGGTTTGGCGGTGGTCGTAATAGCATAGACTCGAAACTTGACATACGGCATATTGAGATTTGAGAAAATCTTTTTTATCGGGGTTCGACCATAAATTTCACTGTTAATGGGTCAAAGTATAACGATTTAACCTTTGAGAACTCTACTAAACTCCTCCGACAATTTGGGGTCTAAACACTTGAAATTTTAGATATAGGTTACTCGGACATGGATCTAACTTAATAATTTGATTTGGGCCCCAAACAATAAATGCTAAGGAGCCATAATTGGGGTCAAAATTAAAAAAAAAAATTGGATTTCAGCGGTCTCTACCAAATAAGTCAGCCATTTTTTGGTCTAAACATTTGAAATTTTACATAAAAAGTATTCAGACATAGGGCAAGCTTCTTAATCGTTTTTTTTTCTGAAAATTTGACTTCTAAGGGGTCAAAGTTAAAAAGATTTGACCTTTGCGGTTTCTAGCCAATTTTGGGTCTAAACATTTGAAATTTTACATAAAGAGTATTTAGACATGCAGCAAACTTTTTAATCAGATTTTGGGCGAAAATTTGGCTGCCAAGAGGTCAAAGTTGAAAGAGATGATCTTTGCAGATTCTACCAAACTCCCCCGACAGTTTTTGGTCTAAATACTTGAAATTTTAGATGTAGGTTACGTGGATAAAGGTCGGACATTTTAATTTGATTTGAGCCCAAAACAATAAATGTTAAGGTGTCAAAATTAGGATATAAGTTAAAAAAAGTTGGACTTCTGCGGTCTCTAGCAACTTTTCTCTATTGTAGTTAAGGAAGCCTATTATTTATACAGGAAGGGATTATCATACATATGCACACATTTTAATATATATACATATGAACATAAAGTTATTAACAGTGCATAGGGCCCGAGCAAAGCCGGGCTGAACTGCAAGTACATAGGTTTAATGAAATATGTTGAGAAACACTTTAGCAAGAGTTAAACGCACATTTATTTTTCAGAAAGGAAACACACACACACACACACACACACACACACACACACACACACACACACATATATATATATATATATATATATATATATATATATATATATATATATATATATATATACGAGCAAACACTTAATAAAACATGTTAAAAAACACTTTGAAATGAGTTAAAAACATATTTAATCTGAAAAGGAAACACTAGATAAGTGGATAGTCCTTAATCCGCGGAGTTTCGAAGAAATACTTTCCTTATTATCAGAGGGTAGGAATTAGCAAAAAGCGGGATCGGATTTTGCATGCAAAAGTATTTGATGAAACTATAAGTAAATCAAAGATCTTACTCGAAAACAAAAAACATGAAGCAGAGGGAATATAGTGAAAAAAAAAAGGTGATTACACATGAATGGATAGTCTGGTGGAAGATAAATAATCCAGTGATGCTAAAATTAACAATAAAGTTAATTGAATTTCCATTTGCACAAGTAAAATCCAAAAATCCCGTAATTGGAAGAAGATGGTCCATAATAATCCCAAGGCAGAAATCCACGGAAAAATTCACATAATTCACATATATTATAAGCTCTATCTCCTATTTGGTTTTATTGAGCTTTTACATCTGGTTGAGATAACTTTATAAATATTAATTCTGTAATATTTATAATATACTTTAATTTTACCATCTTGGATCATTTTGGTAAATTTTAATCCAGGTAGGTAGAAGAGTAAATTATTTAGCCTTTGACACTTGCCAAAACGGTTATTTGCTACTTTCAGTTCTTTTTGGGTGACCCCATTTTTTAAATTAGGGGAATTTTGTTTTTTTTAGACGGTGTTTTTTTTGTTTGTTTTTGGTGTTTGTGTGTGTGTGTGTGTGTGTGTGTGTATTTAATACGACTGTTTTTTTATACTTATGTGTTTCCTTGCTTGTGTGTGTGTTTGCGTGTGTACGCGGGAGTGTGTGCGTGTCTTTGTTTGCGTGTGTGTTTGCGTGTGTGTGTGTGCGCAAGTGTGCGTGCAACTATATGTGTTGGTGTGGGAGGGTATGGGTTTGTGTGTGTGGGAGTTATGTGTGCGCGCGTCTGTGTGTGTGTGCAATTATTTTTCCTTCAAGTTTATTCTACTACAGAGTTTATTTTGGAGGTTTTGCCAAAATGAAACTCGATTTCGTATAATTTAAAGAGTTATTTATTGCTAAAAATC